>NC_073697.1:79667183-79879683 GCF_023634085.1 Falco cherrug
GCCAGTGAGGAAGTTTAGGGATTAGAGCTAGCCAGCTAGTAACACATTATTTATAAGGAATTATTCATACTTAAGGGAACAGTAAATACAATAAAACACTAGTTCATAGAATAGCATGGATTATAGTAAGCAGCAAGTTTACAGCTGCCTTTGTATTAAGGATTTGACTAAAGCATGGGCAGGAGTTAATGAAATACAATCTATTATCGCAAACATTACTTTACAGAATGTCATTTAGGATGGACCTCAAGCTTCAAAGCAATGAATATTCTACAAAAAGATGATGGAAAGGAGCAAATATAACTGAAAAAACAGCTACTTGTAACTAAAAGTTAACATCATCATACTGTAGCTGTCCCTGAAGTCTTAAGCCAACCAAGGGAATGCAGCAGAGGCAATAATTGAAACACACACACACATGCACACACACACACAAAAAAAAGAAAATAAAAGCTGTGACTCATTAATAAAACCATTCACTTTAAAAAAACAAAACCAAAAACATATTCCAGAGTTGTCTTCTGAGATCCTGAAGAAGGGCTGGGGTGATAGGACTCAGAAATAAATAGCTACTCCATTCTGCATTCAGTAGCAACATCTGGGTGCACATGCACATTCCAAAACCAGCTGGCGTGAACCAGTTGCAGCCACACAGATGAGGCATTATCCCTCTGCGGAGTGCATCAGCCACATGCAAGCTGCATGTTGGGTAGGATCCACATGTTCAACAGCCCCTACTGCCTGGAATTAAATGAACGCATGAACAGCTGATGCGTAAAGGGCAGGGAAGACTCCTTTCTTTCAAAATCTGAGAAAATGAAAGTGAAATGTATTATTTATCATGTATGTATATATGAAGAACAACTACTGCTAGGTAACAAGATTACTATTTAAATTATACACTTTTCATTACTGAACATTTGGGGACCTGTTTAACATGATGCTATAGCCCACTTTTAATTCAGTCAAAATAGTTTTAGCTCCAATATTCACTAATGCTTGCCCAAGCCAACTCGTAACAAGGGATTCTTGCTTTTCAAAAAACTACAGAGAACATATTTCTCATCTGAAATGCAAATACTGAACATAAAATTTACCAAATATTTCCTAAAAGTGAAAAAATCTGAACAAGTCAATCTATCCCAAGAATATCTAACTAAACAGAATTAGAACATACATTAAACAGCCACATGCATAAATGAAAGAATAAACCACAGAGAAGTGCACATACATATAAATTTGAGGAATTAAAGACCATCTATTAAGCAACTACTGCTAGAAATAAAAGTTGTGCTGTTAAAATTGTCCATAAGAAAACTAATTGTCTATTCTATGGTGAAATATTTAAAACTATTTCAGATTAATCAGAACCATTAAAAAGATCTGGGTTTCTTTCAATAACGAGCAAGAGAAATCAGCTTTATGCAAGGCATTATTCCTACCCTGAAACAGTACTCTTAACTATAATGTAGATTCTCAAACTTAATCTCAAAGAGAAGCTACGCATCCTGTAAAACTAACGGAAGTGTTTCATATACTACAAGCGCATCATCAGTTTCTTTCCCTAATGCAAAGAACTAACCAGGTCTGAGTTTCGGTAAGGTAATTAATTAAAAGTAGTAACAAAACACAAAAATACCACAACTATTTCATTAGGTAGTATCACTACACAGTACCTTCACATGCATCTTGACTAGTGAGGCCTATCAGCGAGAATCTTAGAAAACTCTGATAAGGCAAGCATGTGCTTTAGAAACGTTTATATTTCTACTTGACAACTATACAAAACCATCTCTTCCCCCACAAGCAGTAAGATAATTTTGCAAATGTGTAGATATTTAAGTAACAGAGCACTCCTTACTGGTATACTCACTTCACTGAGGTGTGGCACTCTTGAGACATCAGGTAAGATGATCTCAACGGTCTCTCTTGAGATGAAAGTTAATGAACTCAAAAACTGTCTGCCTGTCCAGTTTGGATTCAGCCTAGGACACCCACTTCCCCACACACACAGTAGTTCTTGCAGGTATAAATTAAAGATCCTCAATGAAGAAATCAAAAAGGTGGCTGTTCTCAACATCTTATGCCAATCTTTATAAAGGATCTTACAAAAATAGGTAAAGATTGCTGGAAGATTGTACTAGCAAAGACCCTTAACGGTAAAGATGCTGTTCATCACAAATTCAATCTCTGCTTCAGAAGGAGTAACTACAAGGCTGCATTAGCACTAGAGGTAGTACTTTGTGAATTCCGTTATCAGCAACTACTATGAGAAATACAATGAGTGCTTAGCAGAAACTTTTAAGAGTATTTCAAGGTTTAGACTCTAGTCTGACTATAGACATGCAGCACTCCCAGGGGCTGGGTATCCTTGTATGACACAAACAAAAGAAAGCAGGCCTAACAAGAATCCTTTGCTGTATTTTTAAAAGTAGCATTTAGGTAAGATCACATACAACAGTTTCATCTCCTTACCTAGAAATCATGTTTGTTTTGGAGCCATTAATTGTTAGCTCTTCAGTTACGAGGCTTTACTTCACGTTCAGGTCCACTACAGCTACACAAGCAACAGAAATGTTTGCAGGTATGGATTTCCTTGAGTAACAGACACACTAAGTAGTAAGACTCTGAAGCCTTGAGATATTAAGATAGACCACTTTCCAAAATATTTTTTAAACATAATTGCCAATACTATAAATACAAACCTTCTTACAATCAACACTTTTACAATTTGTTTTACAAACAAAACTTTTACAATATAACATTCATTTATTCACTTTCTGATGGACTTGTTCAAATATTGTATAATCAATCACACAGATATGCTTCCCAAGTAACAACTACTGTCTTCACAGGCACAGTACCAAGCACCCAAAAGATAAGCCAACAGCTCATTACGTAGTGCTCTACATACAAACAGGTAGTCTCACCCATGTACAGTTAATTACAACTAACTCCAAACTTGCACTGAGTAAAGTTTTTTTTGTTCTGAAAAGGTCTGCAGATTTTAGTGCATGGAGAATTATGAAAGGCAGTTGAAGTTGCATTGGTAGCAGAGCTGAGCAACTGCATCCCATGAGAAGGAAAGCACCCCATAGTAGCTAACACCAATCCCTTCCCCGAACGTAAGAACATTTTCCATACACAAGCTTGCATTTACACTGAAGCACATAAACTCTGCAGAATATTTTTTAATCTGTAAACGTATGTTATCCTCTTTTCCACTCCACTTTCTCAGTACTCTCCAAAAAATGATTAAATGAGTCACAAGGGTCTCGTGAGTTGATGCACCACAGATACAATGTTCAATGCTTCAGTTAGATGAGACATAAGTTTCTGTGACTAGTGCAGTTTAACTTGGATCACAGTCGCTGCTGTTCTGTGCAAACCTGTTTATACGAACAGAGCAGAGAGCCAAAACGGTTGCTTTGTAATTAGTTCAGGCATGTTTGCGTCCAGAAGGGAAAATCTTTTAGTTTATTTTCCCCATGAACACCACAAAGTTCCACTACGGCTTTACAGTGTAACCATGCGGATCAAGAAAGCCCCTCGTTCACCTAAAAAAAGATCAAATTATACTACCAAATTGTTCTCCTGTTTCTCAGCTTTAGCCTGAATGCACTGAAATGTTTGAAAACAGTTTCTGAGAATTTGTCATCTGTAGTGTCAAAGGCATTCCTGGCAGAAAAAGAAAGTCTTGTTGAGGGCAAAATTCAGTCAAGATGACTGTAAAACCTAATCCACACCTTTGAATTTGGACTGAATATCCATCACTTAAACATCTTGTAAATGACCCAATTTGTTTACACGGCCCTGTAGCTTTTTATGACTTTTCCATAAAGAAGTTATTACATCCATTCCTTTTATTTTGTTTTAGAGCATTTGAACGAGCCCCAGAACCACAAGCAAGTGAAACAGACTTTCTGCAGATGGAAGTGGCCTCATATAACTCACCACTACCGGTGAAATAGTCAGAACAACACTTTCAGTTTGGAAATGCCATACCTTCACACACAGCAAAAGAATTTCCTGTGCCATATGTCTTTTTTAATGTTTAACTATTGTATAAAATGAGTGCTGGTTTCCTGTCAATCTGAGGAAGAACGTGGAGCCCCTAGGACTCATGCCTCTGACTGTTTTGAACAAGGGTGAAGGCAGTCAGTTGGTTACACAATAAAGTATACTGAGGGGGGCGGGAATAATTAAAAAAAAAAAAAACCAAAATAAATCAAACTTCTTAGATATTCTAGTTGCTACCATGCAATGGTTCATCCAACAGAGCTCCCCAAATAACAGTTTAATATAGGACTGGACAAGTGAATTTTGTGGAAATGACTATAGCTAAAGACAGCAATTAAAACAAGCGATTATTATGCATTATTTCACAAATCAGTACGTCTTCCAGCAAAGTAATTTTCCCACTTCACATGCTTTTAAATAAATGATGCTTTAAAAGTTGCATAAAGACATTAACAGCTGTGGATTGACAGGGAAGGTGTGCTAAGAGCATCTCCAAAACCATTTTTCCAGCGTGAACCACTCTTCAAATATGACACTCCCTGGTATTTTACATCTGGACTTCTCCTTCACAGAAAATTACAACTTTGCTGATATGCAACTGAGTAACAGTTTAAAGACGTAGAATATCAAAACTACAAAAAGGGTACCACTCCCTTACCTTTTACTGCCTGAACCTAGTATGAAGGCCATTTTTCACATTACAGGACCAATTCCCTAATTAACTTCATCACCTAACCTCCTGCCCCCCCCCACCTTCTCACAAAATTTATTGCCAATTTATAATAAGAATATTACAGCAGAAGCAATGCAAAAAAGAATTAAATGTACAGGAAACACAAGCAGCTTTGTTTCCTTTTCCCAAGACATTCTTTGCTTTTTCCAAGGCAGACAGATTTAACATTTCAAGAAAAGCCACAAAAGGGCGATAAGGGAATTTAAATCCAGCACTCAAAGTTATCACCAGCTACGCCAGACTTTTGCTGAAAGCTTGGAAGACCTCCCTCACTTTCCTTTAGTAGAACTGTAGTATCACAAGGAATGTAAAAGGATAGCTAGCCAACTAATGCCATTGTTCATCTAGAAAATAGAGTACTAAAAAATTCAAAACAAAGATTTCTGCTTCCAGCCAGTCCTGGCAAGGTGCATGACCAGAGGAAAGCCTCGACCTCCCTGCTGCCACCATGTCCTTCCCCTGGCTTTATTCAGAACCTGTACATACCTTGCCCTTCATGCAATGAAGTCAGTACAACGGTGATCAAACTGAGCCACGCCTGCATTCTATTTTAGTACAGCTAATAATCAGCTTTAACAAACTCAAGGAGAAATTTGTGTTTGGGGCCTTCAGGAAGCAGAGAAACAGAGGTGCTCTTTGCCCTAGAAGAATCTCCTTAAAACATCTGTGTTTATAATGATACCCTGAATGAATTTACCATAAAGTGCAAGATTAATGAATAATTCATGAGGATTAATTCACAAAAAGGCACGTTGCCACTGAAAAAAGGTGTTACTGGTTACTCCCTTCAACTCTCCCATTCCCACTACTATAAAAGGATGCCACTACATTGTAAATAACCTTTGAACATTTTCTTATTTCATGTGCAAATGCTGCTTCTGCCTGTATCATGCTGGACTGCAGTACATGGGAGGTTAATTCATATTCTTTTTCCCCACTCCCAAACACCTGCATATGAAAATGGCAGTAAGGAAAAAAAAAAAAAAAAAGGAAAGAAAAAAAAAGGAAAAAAAGTAGCAACTACCACTGTGAACATCTTCACTGCAGATTTAACCTTCATAGTCCCAAAATTAGCCCAGTTTGAATGAGAACAGCCACACAGGGGAATAATAATCTAGCGGCTCGAAGAGACTTAACTAAACAGCTGATGAGTTCTTTCAACTTGAGTTGCAGTCAACTCACTTGATGGACTAGTCAGAGAAGGTAAAAGCACACTGACGTGGGTTAAGGGGTGGCAACACTTGCAGGATTTCAATGGAATCCACAGTGACAAGAAGCCAAGCAGCCTACAAACCCAGTGTAAACGTACAGTCATGCCTACGCAAGATTCATGTCAAAGTCCAAAATTGTGGGCATGCTTAACAAAGATGGGGTATTTGGAATAAAACTAATGAAACCCAGAAGACAGACATCCCTTGCTAAGCCTAATGCAGAAATCCTGCAGGAGACCAAGGAATTAGCTGGCTCTCTCTCTTAAATTACATTAATTTTTTAATAGTTCTTATACTCTCTGTGTATAAGACTTTCTCCATGAGGGTCGAGTCCTACCTTGCCTCACCCAGCCAACCAGCTTCTGTAGAAACTGATTCTGATATGAAAACGTGTAGAGGTGCTCCTGTACACATACACATGCTTTTTTAGATGGGGCACCTTCACATAAAGCAAAACTGCTTAAAATCATGTGGAATCGTGAATTTAAACACAAAGAACACAATGTAACATTGGGGATATGTTTATGAAATCTCAACAGAAGATTGTCAAGAGCAGATGAGAAGACAGATGAACCTAAAGGCTAAGATGTCTATGAATGGAGCCACGAATACATTTTCCTGGTGCTGCCAACTTATAATAACATCCTAAAATTTAACAAAGCCTCTAGAAAACATAAGTTTATATTTTAGCTTCATGATGGCACATTATGAATTTTCACTCACCTACCTGAAAAAAAGCATTTCACATTAAAACACAAGCTGCAAAAGCTTCCCCCAAAAGGGAATGACAGGACTGAGTAAGTTTTAGCATACAATTAATTTCTCAGAAATTAATAATAATAAATAAAAAATAAACACTGAGAACAAACTAAGCACTCACACAGATACCCAAGTGCTACTAAAATAACTGCATTTCTATGTGTTAGCTTTAATCATTTTCTGTTTTGTAACTTTTTCCAAGTGCCACAGGTTCCTGTTAAAATACCACTTAATTACAGGCCAATTCCTAAGATGCTTATGCACCAGGAAGTGTATTTTCCATGGCATGTGCGTTGTGACTAAAAAGCAAAGGCATGGCTCTCTGATAAAGGGAAGAGCTATCTATAAAGAAACTGAAAAGGCTCATTTCCAGCTAAGGGAAGTGGGCTTGCACAGTGCATCCTCCTTCTAGTAATCAGGAACTGCCAGACAGCAAAAACCAAAAGCAGCAGCTACCCAACAGCAATAAAAACCCCCAAAACCACTCCGCTATAATGCGCAACCACTGCTGTAGGATGCAAACCAGTACTTTGCTATTACATGTTGACTACGTAATAAGTAGATTTCAAGGGTTTGGATAAAGTTATAATAAATAAAAGACATGATGTTTATGTGCAGACAAAGTTCAGCATAAGCCCTTTGGTAGTATAGGTGTCAGTGTCTCAAGGTATGTCCTGTGTTTCTTCTCCACCATAAAACTCTGTACCCGACAAAGACAAACTAAAAACCCTCAAACAACATGACATCAAGCTTTAAGGTATGATCTGCAAACATAATGATAACCAGTTTCTGCAAAAATAAGATTTTACATGCTTCTTCTTTAAATTCCATTCAAGATATTTAACAAAGATGCAGGAAGGCTGGAATGACTACATATTTGGGACTCATAGCAAATAGTCTGTGCTTTTAAAACCCTTTACTTTTACCTAATAGAAGAAACTGAGAGAAGTAGCAGGACAAAGGCGAAGTCCAAAACAGCACTCTGCTGAGTAGCAGACAATATACCAGAAGTCAACTACAAAGGCAAAAAAACCCCCAGTTTTTAAAACTTTCTTCTAAACAAAAAAAAAAAATAATATTGCAGTGTTGAAGAACTTCTCTAATTTGCCACGATCTTTTGCTTAAAGTCAAAAGAGGATGTGGTGTAATTCTTCACTCTCCAGGAAAAGGGCTTTAAAACATTTCAAAACAAGCCTTGACTAAACAGAAATAGATTAAACTTGAGAAAAATTGCATCGCTATCAAGTTTCCCTTTAGATGACACGTGCCTGTATTTTATAATTCCTTATCTTCTCAAAATGAAGAAAATTTCTGCTACCAAGAAGTAGTCAACAGACTGTACTGGCACTCATCAATTCAAGAAGAGACAGTAGAGGTGGCACCAATTCCCACTGCTTTAAAGTATGTTCATTTATAAGAGATCATTTTGCAGTCAAATGACTGCACTCAGGCAAAAGCACTGACATTCCTATCCGCAAGGATTCGATCACTGCATCACTTGGACATCCACACCTTCTTTCAGGTGTTCAGCCAGAGTTAAATGAACTTAATCAGAAACTCTATGTTGCAATGCTGTCCCCATCCCCGGATAGGCTGGAAACTCCCTTTGAAGATACACAAACTGGGGAATCCTCTAGGTGGTGGTGAGGAAGCCTGTGAGGCCATGCACACACCAAGGTGATGAGAGAAGCTCCCTCTGGCACTTCAGATACTTGCTCAGTTCCAGCTGCATCCACCAGCTTTTCCCGAGGATGGCCTGAGATAGATGAGCCTCAAACTCAGCTCAAGGGCTCCCATTCAATTTTGGTTTTGTTCTGAAAGTGACATAAACCTTGTCCGTTTCAGGAGGTTTAAGAAATACATTACGAAGTGATCAGTTAGTGAAACTGATTATTAAGATTTTCTATTCGTGTGGAGGAAGAAAAAAACAACAAGTCAAAATAAATTAAGAACTGTCAAAAGACAGATCATCACCAGTACGTTACCTTTGCTGCAGGATTGACAGAAATCAATTAAGTGCTTTGGTTTTCTAAGACTTACCTCAGCAACTCTATTAATTGCTGTTCATTCACACTTGAAACTGACCCCAGGAAAGTTAATAACTAGTTAGTCATGGCGAGTTGCTAACTGACCTCAGTTTCTCGGCCTTCTGAAGTCATTCATTACTACATTTTAAATGTACATGTCACATACGCTATACACTTCATCGTTTATGCCACCCAGTAGTAGTTTTTACATTATTTTCTGTAAAGGCATCTTCATATTTCTCATAGAAATCGTAACAGCTGATAGCTTAGGAAAATTAAATGAAATATTTATCACATATTGTCCTAAAACAGCCTCAGATTACAACATGAGATGGCAGGAGAATAAAACCTAGATTAAACCAATAATATCACATAGGCAGGTGCGGTCAGACCACCAGAGTTAAGTCATTAGAATTAAGTCATTCACATTACTCAGTCCACCAATAGCTCCCCCAGACATTGCTGAAACTACAGAAACAGGATGAAGATACTGTATAAAGACACTAGTCAAAAGCAGATGGAAAAGTAGCAAGAACTATAAGTAAAAGAAGGAATAAGCAAACCACCCAAGTGATCAAATTCAATATGGCAAGAGATTCAGTTTTATTCCTCAAAAGAAACGGAGTGATCAATTTTTTGTGACTCTTCACTTCAATATGGAAAAATGGTAATAAATAAATCAGACAGCCATAACAGAACTGATAAAGCCACCTAAGTACATAAAAACCTTCAAAGCATAATCTGTTTTTCAATATGACAAAGAATTGGGGAAATGAAGTCCATACAGATGAATGGGAGCCATCACCACATGCACCATTTACTGCTACTTCAGCTTCCAGAAAATTGTTGCATAAACTTCTTTGATCCTCGAGATGAATATTTACTCAGTTGAATAAAATATAAACATTAAAGACAAATACGAATTTTTCAAGGAAATCACATAAAACCCCTTACTGTCAAGCAGAGTTACAAATAAAACCTGTTCTTAAGGAAAATCTGACTATAACAGAAGGCCAATAAAAACAAGGAGGTAGTTTTAAGTGGTTTCAAATGGAGCTACACTGGCCCCACAACAACCATCACACTGAATTCCTAGGAGGGAGCAGCAAAATAGTGTGTTCTAAGAATATTTAATTTATAATTACAATGACATATTTACACTAGGAAATTGCCACCCAAAATGACATTCACTATGCAGCAGAAACAAGAGCCTTATGTCTACATTTAGTAAATAAATCTAATCAAATTGTAATTTTGAAGTTGATAGTAATTTAGCTAATAAATACCAATTATGAAAAAATAAATATTTAAGCACATGCTTACCCTTTGTAACACAAGTAGTCCCACTGATTTAATAACTATCATAGACATCTTCAGTATCACCTTGAAGCAATAAGCTACAGCACCCACGTGCGCAGCTGAGTAACACTGTAATCCATTCTACTGCAAAACTTCTTGGCCATTTAGCAGTTTTACAAGTAGAGGACAGAATTTTTATTTGTAGACTGCGTGAGTGAAAAATCTCCCTTTCTCCTGACCAGAGATTATTTGGCATGTGAACAGCAATATCTCATTCGCATACTCCAGGGAGTTTTAACCTGCCTCTAGCTAAAAGCTATACAATCTTTAGATTGCAGCAGAGTGTAAAAATCACTCTAATTAAATCAAGTAAGAACTGGTTTGACCAGTGTTACTGATCCCCCAAATAATTAAAATCAGTTAAGGAAAGTCAGGGGTTGGTACTTAGCTGTACCTAAACTTGTGCTAATTTTTAAAATAGGTTTTGCAATTGAACAACCAGAAAGCAAACTTCAAGTAAGCTACAAGAAGAACCTGGTCTGCTAAGTGTAAACTACCACAAAATACAGTTTGAGGGCACATTTATAAAAAAAACCAAAACAACCTACTCCTGGCTTTGCTTTTGTTCTAAGATGTAGTGACTGTATCTTGGAGCATGCCAAATTGCATTGCAAACCAGTTGAAGCCTGACCTAAGGCAGCTGCTTTTCTGATACATGTGAACAGAATCTAGCTTGTGTTGTCACATATACTTACACCTATTTACATCAGTTTTGCTTCCATGCTGCATGATCTACCTTTTACACTCCTGTGTTCCCCTTGTTGGACCCTGGAGGCCTTTCAGGGCCCAGCTGCATTATCCTGTAACAAACGTCTTAGGGCAAACTGACAGCATAGCAGGTTACTTTCTAGTCCTGACAAAGCAAAGCAATGATAATTCTCTCTGTGTCGATATGCTTCATCTGCACACCACACAAATTTAATAGAAGGCAGCATAAGAGCACGAGACTTTGTATATTAGTGCCAAGTCCACTTTGTCACAAACTGGTGCCCTAAAGCCTCTAAACACCGGGTAAGCTGGGAAGGGGTAGAAAGTGAGTGATTTCTTTTCTCACACAGAGCAAATAATTTCCTGTACTGTGCACAAAGTCTGATTGGTTTCCTGTCAGAATAGCCGGGACTCTGAGTCTTTTGATCGCTTTCCTCTGGCCCTTCACAGTTGCTCTGATTAGAGATTGATCCCCATGCTGCTCTTTGATCAGCAGCTCTGGCAGTCTGCAGGTGCCATATATCATCACATTAGCAGGCCACAGCAGTATTAATCTTCCCCTGCTAAATTCACAAGTGCACTGCATATTCTACCCATTCACAGAGCACTTGCAAAGAAAGGTCTCTGAAACTTTGCTTTCTGTTAGAAGACATGAGGTAGAATAATTTTACCTGGGGAGTCCCAAGTTCAAAGTTGAGAGAATTGAATTAGCCTCAAATCTGAATTTCTGCTTTATTTGATTACAGTTCAGAGAGCTTTGAGGGCTCCCAGCTTGGCCTTTTGTGTTGGTTTGTGCCCAGGGAGAAAGCTTGTTCTAGCTGACATGTGAAGTACAAAGTTTTTCAACACACAGACACACCCCCCCCATATGTTAAGCACCAGCGTTTCCATCAATGTATGTTAACAGCCTTAATTTTAGATATTCTATGCTAAGTGTGGTTTCATGCAGTATATAATGTTTCAGTTTGTAAAATATTCTTTAAAATGACTTCATAATAGCAGATCAAGAGGAAAGGCGCTTAAAAATCTGAATAATGTAAATCATATGGAGTTCAGAGGCTAAGCAAATTACACACCCCGGAGCTGCCCTCGCTGTATGAAAGGAGCCTTTCTCCAGCTCTGCGCAGCCCCAGCCCAAGGGAACTCGCATTTGAGAGTTTTCTAAACATTTCAGGTACACATGAAAGTTGAATGTAATTCTCATTTCCTATGCAGGATTACCTCGTTTCCAGCCCGTACAAAACACCTCTCATTCACGCACAGACAGAAAAACCCACAGCCCCCCCACCCCCGACAGAAAAGCATTTAGGGTACAAAGGTGAGAGGGTCGTTGCTTTTTTTTTCTTCTTCTTTTTCTTTTTTTTTTGGGGGGGGTGGGGTGGTGGGACGTTTCGCACCCCCGGCCGCAGAGGGAGGCTGCGGGCCGGCGCTGGGCTGCCCGCCCGCCCGCTGCCCTTTTACCCACAGCGCTCCCCTGGTAGGCGGCGGGCGAGCACCCGGCTGCCGAGCCCCGCTCACCGCGGCCCGGCCACGGAGCTCCCCCCGCGGGGCCCAGCAGCTCCGCCGGCGGGAGAGCTCCGCTCCGCGCCGGCCGGCCGCCCCCGCCCTGCCCCTGCCCCGGGCTGCGCGGCGGCGGCGGCAGCTGCTGCCCTTACCGTTCTGCTCCTTGGCGCCGGAGAAGGCGAACTTGCTGCTGAGGTCGGACTCGGCGGCGGCCCCCTGCCTCCGGCCGGCCAGGGCAGATGTCAGCAGGAGCAGCCCGAGGAGGAGCATTGGGCCGGCGGGGCGAGGGGCTCCGGCACTGCAGGAGCTGGCGGCGCGGCACCGAGGCCCGGGCGTCTCTCAGCAGCGCCCGGCGCGGGCTGCGCCGCTGGGGAGAAGGCAGCACTGAGCCTGCTCTGGCAGCAGAGAATTGCAGGGTAGTTTCCACATAATCCCATCCAAAACTTTTTCCTAGAACCCTTGTCTGTGTCTCCAGGTTTTGTTTTTCTTTGGCTCTTTTTTTCTCTCTTTTTTTTTTTTTTAAAAAAAAAAAAAAAGGATCAAAGCAAAATCTGGACCCAGACCAGCTTCCCAAGGACTAAACAATCCGGGGCCGTGCCGGGCGGGGGCCGGAGGAGCCGGGCTGGTGAGGGCGCGGGGCACGCAGAGGGGCCGGCAGAGGCGGGGGCGAGCGGGGCCGCTGCTGCCGCGGAGGAGCGCGCACCTGTCAGCCGGCACCCGGCGGGGGGCGGGCGGGGGGCGGGCGGCGGGCGCTCCCACAAACACCTTCCTCGCCCTCAACTCGGCAGCCGCGCTGCCAGCTCCGGCCGCGTTTCGCGGCTCCCGCCCGCCGTCCCCTCAGGGTGAGGGCGGCACCTGGGGCGGCCGTTTAGGCCACGGGAAGTTGCTGGTGGGGAAGAAGGAGGCGAGCGGGGCGGCCCCCGCCGCTGCCCCCTCTCTCATGGCCAAATGGCGGCGCAACAGGTGCCGGGGCGGCGGTGGGCGGCCCCGTGGGGGGCTGAGGCAGCCCGCGTACCGCCGGCCTGGCCCCCGGCTGCCTCACGGAGGGGGCGCCTCACGAAGGGGGCTCACCCACCCCCCCGCCCCCGGGCTGCCTCACGGAGGGGGCTCACCCCACCACCACCCCGGGCTGCCTCACAGAGGGGGCTCACCCTCCCTCCCTCCATCCCCGGCTGGTAGGGGGCCACAGTCCGGGGCTGGTTTATGGGTTCGGTGGTCAAGCTGAGGCATTGCGCTGACTTACTGGTGTTAGTTCGCTGGGGTGTTATTACGGAAACTGGGCTCGTGCTTGGAAAGGTGATGGTTAGTGAGACATGTCATCTGAAGCATGCCCTTGCTATTGGGAACTAAAACGTGGGGAGGGGGATTTAAGAAGACTCTGGATGCAGGGTTTTTTCTGGTGGCATACTTGCTGTTTTGGCCATGCTGAAATGCGATGTCCAGCATTTACAGAAACAGATTGGAACAGGCTGAGCGGTCTGTAGCTGTGCCTCTTGCTGAAGTGCTGTGCAGCGCTCAGTGAGGTGGTGTCCACAACTAGACAGGGTTGGGGTTTCTTTTTGCAGTTTCACCAGAAATCAGAACTGAATTTATGGCAAAGACTGTCCCACCGTTAGCGCTGGTGAGGACTAAACAGACAGACGGTGTTCAGCATCCGTTAAGACGGTGCTGTGTTTGAGCCTCTCAGCTAGAACTGGCATTTCTAGTTAGCTTGGAAGAGGGTTTGAACCGTTGCAGCACAGTGGGGCTGCGTAACAAGACTGCGAACTAGACGGTGGGTCTGGGTAACAAGACTGAATGCAAACTAGATGCCATGAGGGCAAAAGAAGCTGTAGGACGGACACATCTTTTTCTCTTGGCTGAGAAGTTTTGGGAGAGTTTTTTTAATGGTGACTTCAGCCTCCATAGCTCTGAGGTGGTTGTGAGGATGGATGGGAAGAGCTGTGTCCTCGCTCCCTGCCTGTGCAAGATACACAGAAGGGAAACTGAGTCAGCACTGCTGCAGTCTTGAGTATGCATTATATAAATTTCTTATCCTTTGACCAGCTCTTTCCGTTATATAACTGAGCCGGTTTGTTGCCTCAGCCAAAGTAACCCTTGGGACAGTGATAAACATCCCCTCTGTTCCTAATAAGTGACATATTTCTAGTAGCAACTGAAAGCTGTCCAGCCAAGCTGAGCTGTCTTCTGAAAGGCAGACTTGGAGCATACCATAAATAGCAACCCTTCCCTTACAGAGCATGAAGAAATGTACTGCACAAAGCAGACTATGTAGTTACTTTTCTTATTGTTACCATTATTAACTACTGTTTCCTGGGTTTCACTGTTGTTAGTTTTAAATGGAAATGAATATAACATGTACTGCTTTCCAGGTCTTCTACCCTGATTGTTACAAGCTGTGGGTTTTTCTCATCAAATAGGTGAAGTATTGCACTGTAACTTAACCTTCATTGCCTGAAGATTTTGTGGGATTCTTTGTATTTTGGGGAACTGAGGACAAGTTCCCTCTGGAACACGTGGACCTAATGACTCCCAGCGTGTACATGAAAGGTAAAGCATCCGACACCTCCCATAGCTTTGAAAATCTAGGCTCTGTCACACCAGTGTTACATCTGGAGGTGCTTGAGCAAAGAAAAGCAGCAAAGTTGTTGAAGGGTCTAGACCACAAGCCTTACGAGGAGCGGCTGAGTGAGCTGTGGTTGTTTAGCCTGGAGAAAAGGAGACTCAAGAGGAGACCTTACTGCTCTCTGCAACTACCTGAAAGGAGGTTGTAAGCGAGGTGGCTGTTGGTCTCTTCTCCTAAGTAACAAGCAATAAGACAAGAGGAAGTGGCCTCAAGTTGTGCCAGGGGAGGTTTAGATTGGATATTAGGAAAAAATTACTCACCAAAAGGGTCATCAAGCATTGGAACAGGCTGTCCAGGGAATTGGTTGAGTCACCATCCCTGGAAGTATTTGAAAGACATGTAGATGCAGCACTTAGGGACATGGTTTAGTAGTGGGTTTGGCAATGCTAGGTTAATGGTTGGACTTGATGATCTTGAGGGTCTTTTCCAGCCTAAAAGATCCTGATTCTCTGATCCTGGCTCTGACTTTTCAAAGGAAAATGCCAGAACCCACATAGTGGATGAGTATGGAATAACACTGCCTGGGGAGGAAGCTCCTGTAATTCAAGATACATATTTGTGTATCATATATATCATAATACATATATTGTGTGATCATTAAGGTTCTACTTCTTTTCAAAAATGCTTTTGTTGTTAATCCCATACAAAATATCATGTGTGGTAATCCCTATCCTTATAAATGTCCAGTCTTCTCTGAAATTCATGCTGAGTATTTCTTACCAGCTATCTATGTTTCTTTTTAATGTTGTTGCTATTCAGTTTCATCAGGTAGATATATGTATTTGAATTATGAAAATAGGTAAATATAAATGCTTTAATTTCTCTACCTTGTTCATTTTCTCTGTTATAGCCTTATCACATCCCTTCCCTGCTAGGCATTTTTACCACATTCTTCATGTGAATACCTCTATATCTCTAAGCTTTTCAGAGTCCCATCTGTTTTTGTTACGTATTATTTGAGGTGGGACAAACAGAACATGACATTCTAAGTGAAGGCCTAATCTTAACATATGTAGTGAAGACAGAATGAGATAGAATGTTTTATTTCTTATGCATGCTTTTATCTTTTTATTGGATTTGCTCATGCAATCATCCACAGAAGTATTGACACTAAAGAAATATTCTGAATGGTTAGATAATTATAAAAAACTAATGTATGTGTAGTTCAGATTAATCCTGCCAGTGCACACTGCATTGCCAATACTGAATTTCACTTGGGACTGCAATCCCAATACGTCTCAGAGTTCTGGTGACTCCAACATCCAGTACAGATTTATCTGTATATTGTTAAGACTCATCTGTATTTTGCTACCACAATGTTCACATTTTTCTCTATGTTTGTAATAAATATTTTGAACTACACAAAGCTTTGTATTCCTAGTTTTCTCCCTGCTGAGAACTGCACTTCAGTCTTTTGTCTCTTGTATTAGTCACCATGCCATATCTCATCTCACAACTACTTAGTTTACACTATGTAGTCTTTTTGATGGTGTATCAAAGACTTTTCTTCCCAAAAGGTTTTGTAATATAGTTTATAAAATTGTGCATCAGTTATTTTTTTATTTGAAATATTGCAACAGACATTTCTCCATTAATTGCCATCTTGAAATAGTTTGAGACGCAGGCTTTGCTCTGTAGAATAGCCATGCTGATTTGACAAGTTTTCACATTGTTTTATGACTGGTTTTTTCATCATCCTCATTTAGAACTTTTTGAAGCAGTTTTTCTTGTACTTGAATAAAATTTGAATTATCTGGATTATCCCACAGGAATTTATTGTTACTGAGACCTAGCCACCAGAGAAGGCAATGGAAATTTGGCCTGTTAGGACACCAGAGACTTACTGTGATGGTGTATAGCCTTTGTACTCCTGAACTATAAATATCCGTGAAATGAAAAGGCTTTCACTGTGATTTTTATTAACTTAAAGAGTTACCATTAAAATACACATTCATCACACAATCTTCATAAACTTCACTTACAACAACAAAATAATTCCCCAGACTAAAATCAAAATAACATCATCGCAGCACCGACAGAGGTGGGCAGTTTACATGCACTCCCCCAACTTGTCCCTTCATCACTTCACAACAATGATTCCCCACGGTTACTTCTGGAAGTGGGCTGGAATTGGCAGGATGCATAAGTGTTCACAGACTGCCCTTTATGAGTTGAACTGATACCAAGAGATCTTGGCTGACTTTAGGGGGCTTTAGATATCTCAAGCAAGTTCTACAAGGAAGCATACTCTTTATTTCCTTTTTTCTATATGCTCTCTTCAGAAAGACTTCCCCCCCCCCCCCCCCCAAGGTATGCAAGGAGATAAGCATTTCTCTCCCGAGGAGGAATAGAGTGAGGAATACAGTATTTTAGGGAAAAATAGGAAAAGGCTGAGATATAAACCCATTTTTAGGCAGGATGTACAACCAAAGCAAGATGCTTCTGGAGATGTGTAGCTCCACAAATGCAATTATCAAATTCATGTCTCACAAGACTCAGAGCTAAGCATTTACTGTATTTTCAGGATTAAGACCCACTGTTAGGAAAAGAAGATTGATTCCCTTCTCTCCCCACAGCTTGTTCCAGTTCCTGTTATGAACAGGTGAAAAAAAGGAATTAATAGATATGTACTTTTATATTCCCATATATTCTGATTGTACCTGTATAATCCTTGTGAGAGCATACTAAAGAAAAAAAAAAGTATTTGCAAAGCTTAGCATGTAATTTAAAACTAATAAATGTCTGCTTATCCAGACACACAGACAAGTGTCTGCTTTTGTGCAAGGTGTTCAGTAGAGAACTGGTTGTGGTATAACAGAGTTGATGTTTAAATGCTCACATTGATATTATGGAGCTATTTTTAGCTGTGCAAAGAAGCCCTAAATGGTTATTAAAAATTATGTTTGTACAAAATCTTTTATGGATGAGTGATAAATATGAAAACAGAAATTACATTAGAAACACTAATTGTCTTTTAGGAAAGCAACAAACGATATTCTGCTCTCATGATCACTGAGCAACAGAAAAAGAGGCATTTGTACAAATAAACATGACTTGTAATCTTACTAATGTAAGGTGAAGAGGTTGCATGTGGAATTGGACAGAAAATCCTTCCTGCATTAGAAAACACTCTTGTAAATGAGGTAGCGCTAAATTTCATTATTTAAGCCTTATTGTCCATTCCTATTGAATTTGTCAACAAGTTGAAGATTTGTGGTCCCGTTTCCATGTTACATTCAAAAATACAATGAAGAAAAAGAGTGACGTCCACAGAGGCTTCAGTTATGTTGATGCTTATACAGTGTGGACTGCTCAGACACAAACAGATAAGAAGGAGCTCTGAACTCTTTGGTCACTTGAACCACAAATTTAAACAACGTGCCACTTCTATTTTTCAAATCCTAAAATGAGACTTGGGACTTATAAATATACCTAAAGATAAGCATTTGAACACAGACTTCTAAGCATATCAATGTTGTTCTGCTCAACATTGAGTAGCTTAAATAATCATGAGAACCAAGTCCTATTGTACTTTTGTGTGATTTCCACTTATAAGCATTGCTTTAGAGAAGACACGGTTAATAATTACAATTATTTTATCAACTACAACATGTACATAGTCCAAGCTATGTGGCAATGCAACTTTGCATTAGGTAGGCTGTGGGAGCTACAACAGGAGACAAGGAAGGAGGCCCACTAGAGGTCTCCCAAACTATTTAAAAGAATGCTACCCACTTCTGGCACCTGATAGCTCATCTGGGTCTTGATGGGCTTCCAAAGTCAACATGTAAAAGGTGGAACATAGCTAAGCCACTTAGGCCATGTAACATGTTTGCTGAACTTAAGTGTGGAGACTACACTGAGGCCTAAAAGGGCGGCAGCAGCCAGCCTCGGAGCCGGCATTTTTCCCATGGGGCCTATAGGAGCGTTCTGGGTACGAGGGTATTCTCTCAAGGCATTCACTTTACGCTGTATGCTTTCAGTGTAGAACACTCCTATGATCTCTAAGGCTTATACCCCGATTCAGATGCCCCTCAGTATTCAAGTGCCTTCCACTCTTAAGAACACACTGGAGTAGGTGCCTGAAGGACTGTGCCCAGATGACAGGCTTGCAGACAGGAATGTTTGCTTATTTTAACTATGTGCACGTTGACTTTGCTTGTCAGAAGCCAGATAAGCTTTCTGGCTGCTTTTTAATCAGATGACATCATTTATTGATCAATAATGTCCTACGTTCTGTCAGCATGCATGAAATCCTGTCATGATCACGACTGAAGGTGGCATGTCTTTATGTCAGCTCTAAATAACTTGAGTTCTGAGTTACTATTGAATTTGGTCTTTCTACCTGTTTCCTTTTCACTGACAATTGCAAGGTGTAGGTTTGCAATCAGAATACAAATTTTAACTAGCATTTCCAAGCATTACTAACCACTGCGGTTCCAAAAAATAGTATATATCACACAGTTAGAAAGTTGGATGCTTCTATCCGGTTTCAGTGAAATTAAGGTAAACTGTATGATCCAAAACACACCTAGATATAAACAGATTATTTCATACAGTGGTAAAAACTGCTTAAAGCATTAGAAAATTTTTCTTTTTTCATTTTCATGCTGAATATTTCAAAGCTGTTTATATACGAATATTCTATTGGAAACTTTGAAACTCTTCAGAGAAATGAAACTCAGCTGAAGGTATTTATGGGATGGCAGCATAACTTTGCTACCAATATCTGTGACGTACCTAGCAGTTAACAGGCTGAATGCAGACTGCCTAGAGATACTAAGATCAGTCACATTAGCTATTCAAGTTGAATATTTACATTTATTGAGTTCAGAGGAGAAAAATAGCATTTCTTGATTTACTTTTATGTCGTAAGTGTTTTACGTTTACTAAAGAATATTATCGATACTAAGAACTTTGCCTCATGAGTATGTTTAATTGAACTAGGTTTTTTATATACCTGTGGTACTTCATCTTTAGTCTTCCAGTACTCCAGTCCACACAGAGCAGGAGTAATGCTGAGAGAATTATATAGCTATGAGCCTTCATTTAAGTTCAAATTCAGCAGAAAAGAACAGGAATCACATTGACAGCACCAGCCTCCAAGGAGACTTGTTTCAAGGCTAAGATGAGATTACAGTTTAATTGGTTAATGAAATCCATCTAAGAAGATACTGCAAGCAAGTCCATAGGTTAGAGGAGTGTCAGAAACCTAACAGGAGCAGAGGAGTAATGGGAACTGGAGAGCAGACACAACCACCCAGGAATGATGAGGCACTGGAGCAAATGTACTTCGACTATGCATGGAGTATCAGTCCTCCCTAACTCTGACTCACCATCTATGTTTCCTCTCATTTGTCCTTGTCCTGCCTCTACCCTAGTCTTCTTTTTCACCTCTTCCCTTTCACCCTTCTCAATTATTTATTTACCACTTCTACTGCGCTAATTATTCAGTGAAAGTCTTGGCTTTCTAATCTTATCTCTCCACCCTTTTCTAAGTACTAGCTTTCCTGGTCCACCTCCTTGCCTTCATAACTGGTTCTCCGATGCTCCCTAGCATTCAGATTTGTCTCTTTGCACTTTGCCCTGTCTTATTTCCTGTCAGTCTCCAGCCCGGATTTGCTTACCATGGCAGCCTCTTTTTCCCATTATCATGTCACCGAATGAGTTTCCCACAACTGTACTCAGGCTTTCATTGCACTGATTGGTTTGGCACAGGCTAGAGAAGTGAATCGGTCGGTGCTACAGACCCAACATCCACACTGTGGATACGTTGGAGGAGACCTTTCAGTATACTTCCATAAGAAAGTTCAAATTCTACAAGACAACTATGAGATGGGAATCAATAGTAAGACATATGCTTCAAAAGATGTATTTCTTATCCAGACTAAAACCTAGTGTAAACATGTTGTACATACATCTCCTTATTGATAATATCTCTCTGCCTCTGAATAAGATGGCTTCCCTGTTCCACACTGCATGGAGTCAACTGGAGAGAATGTATGCTAACAATTCATCTGAATCTAGGTTTGGCATCATCTACAGAGGCACACCAAAGTTTTATTCAGGCTGTCTGGAGCTTTCCCAGAGAAAAGGTGAAGAGCTTCCAAGGAACTGACCTGTAAAATTTAAGACTAATCATCACGTGCAAATTGTAATTTTTCAAGTTTCGTAAGTTTGAGTAATTTAGGTTAAAAAACCCCACAAGCCAGCAGACACATGATGAACAGAATAGTTAATACCAGTTTCTAAATCCTGGACTCAGTAGCAATTTGTAAAAAAGCTTTAACATGGGGGCCATAGAATATCGTAAGCCCCGAGTTTCTTGTCAGTTGCCTTGTTTGCAGAACAATCTGAATTATTTTGGCACAAATAAGGTTGAAGATAGAGCATGGAGGCTTTCATCCCATGCATTTTTCCAAACTCAGAAATAGGAAAAGCCTTTTGAGATATCAGGTAACATTAGTAGATGGCAACAGTTCTAATATTTTTAGAATTCTTGAACAGATCTTGTTTAATCCCATCATTCATTAATATGTTTTAAAAGCAGGTGTAGTTTCTACAGGAATTTTTTTCACAAGAATGAATGTTATTGCCAAGGGCTTGGGAGCTTAATTATACCAATTATTTCTACACCTTTTTACAGAAATAATTGGTAGAATTTCTGTAGAATATAAATACATTAGAATAATCTGAGATACTGAAGAGCAGCTAAATTTTGACTAAGATACACTGCAGAAGAACATAAGACAGAAGCCTACTTTAATATCAATATTTCAAATCATACATTAGTTTTTATATCTAGAGATCCAGGTAATGCTGCAGCAAACTTAAATCTTAAGGGAATCAAGGACTGCCAGTTGGACAAAAGTATAAAGAATGTACGAATGATATGTTATTCATACCAGTAAATTCTTATTGTTATTTCCCTGCCAATTCACTGAATGGAAATGTACTACAAAGAAAAATAGTTTTAAAGCTTTTTCCAGTGATTTTTCAAAGCTATCCCACTATTAATCACTGGCATTCACGTCATCCAGTTAAGAATGCACAATATTCCAAAGTATTGCCAACATTTTTCTTTATTGATCAAACACTGGCATTGACTCACAGTATCTTATTCCCATAGCACCGTGAAAAAGTAAGAACTTCAGCTTCACTACCATCTGGATCACAGATCATGCCATAAAATGTGTTCAGGTTGACAGCAGGTCTTGGAAGTACTTATTTCACATGATGTTTCTGATACTTTTATGTGTTGTGCTCTGTCACAATCCATTTTGAAAAGAATACCACTCAATTCATGTTCAAATTTATAAAAAATACTATTTGCTCTTTAGACAATAATCTATGTCTAGTTAGGTATTTAGAGTGGATCTGTAGAAATAAACAATTATATCGTCATTCCCTGGTGCTCTCTCAGCAAGCTAGTTACTGTCAATAGCCTGCAATCTAACCAGGATCTGAAGGTGCTGGAGCATCTTTTTGGGTGGAACCCAGTACCTCACAGGATTAGGCTCGCATTCAGAAAGCACGTTAACAATGCCCAGAACAAATTGTGTGAATAGACATGGACCTGAAGAAGTCCTTAATCAATGCAAAATATGAATGTTATTGCAACAACGTATTTGAAAGTGTAAACCACTTTTGAGATGATAGTTCTTAATCTACACAAAGGGTGTTAATCTAAATGGATTTGTAGGATCAGATTCCTAATCCTGCCCACTCCACTATTGGATGAGAGCCTAAAAACTCTTCTGCACGAGGAGCCCTATCACACATGTAGAATGGGTAAGCCTGTTCATGCTTAAATAAAGCAAATATGACTTGATCCCCTATAGCTCAGCACATTTCTACTCAATCCTGTGAACCACTGAACTGAGTAATGTTAATTCCATTATATTCATTGAAAAATAAAAAACAAAGCTAAGAAAGGGTGCTCAGTCCATCATGTAATTGGAAGTTAATGAGGAAGAAGTTCAACAGTGGGTTCACCGCATTCAATTCCACTGTCCTGTTTACAGCCTGATGAATTGATTTTGGATCTATTTTGATGAAGGAAATAATGTAAGCTCTATTTTCATTGCCACACCTGGTCATGGCCAGCTAGGTCATACTAAAGCAGAATGATCATTCTGAGAGCTGGGTAAAGTTACAGAAGCTGAGTTGTTGCCTTTTTTGTTGTCCAGTTTGTATCTCCCTCCTCAGCATTCAGGAATCACACATCTTTTTCACTCATCTTCTTCTTAACTGCATGCTTGTATACTTACTACTACCTACAAAAATATTTTGTCATATAAGCTTATTTGTTATGGTTCATATATTTTGGGAAGAAAAGGTTTTTGTGCGATAAGTTTTAACAAGTGATTATACTAACAGCTTTTCCATGAGTGTCTTGTATCTTGTGAAAGCAGAAGGAATTTTGCTTTAGTAAATACAGCAGAGGACAGCCAGTAGACCATCCTTTTTATGCCAGTGTAAATCCTGTAGTACAGCAGAATTCTGCTAATGGAAAGAGAAATCAGTGCTAGTTTTGTAATGGAGACATTATTATTTTAAGGTCATTCTCAGTCTCTTCTACCACTTTTATAGGCATGGACCATATTTATTCTTCCAGTAGTATTAGATCCTCATATTAATGGGAAAGCTGTTTTTAAGGGCAATTAAATCAAATTGGGACTACTGTAGCCACTGAAAGATCAGTCACCATGCTCTTTTTCCTGCAAACCACTGGCATTCAAACATCCTTGTACTAAAAGTACCCAGTTATTAAAAATGTTCTTTTAACATCTGCAATTTTACTTGAGACTAATATATGGCTTTAAGTAACTTAAAGAGATTAATGCTAATTGAATAGATGAGAAGAATGTTATTCATTGCACAGACTAATTCAAAACAATGCAGTTATCAGACTGAAGTCAGATTTGTTGTATCAGTTAATTCTTATGTGAATATTATGGTATTAAGAATAGCCGCTTCATGTTGAAACAGTGGAAAATTCTAAATGCTTTTTGCAAACCTGTTCCATTTCTTTTCCCAAGGTTGTTAGCTTTGATTTGTAGGTTTTTATCTAATACTGAGTGAAATTTTTTTTTGCAGGACCAAGTGCATTAATAGCTTAAGGCAGTATTATGAGTTATTTTAGGTAAATCTGCTCATAGAACAATGTTTACAGCTGCTGAATAATACCATTTTGGTTTTCAAGGTTATTAAATCAGGTTCTAACTTGTAATTACACCATACAAAGAAAATAAGCAGTATAATAAACGATATAATATTTTGGAAACTAATAAGCTTGAGAATCTGTCAAGTATTCAGTGTATAGAATAAACATTCACGCCTCACTTTGCAGATGTGAACTTGTTCATTTTAATATACAGCAGGTCACAACAACAAGAAGGAAAAAAAAGAAAAAAAAACCCCGACAAAAAACCTTCCAGCAACACTCTCCCTTTTCTGTAGTCGCTCATCACTCATCGCTGGTATATCAGGGACAGAAAATGGAATGAAGTATGAGAACAACCAAGTGACATCTGACATATGAAGAACTGCTGAAACAGCTGCAAAAATGAAAGCAGAATGGAAAATTTCACTCCAGAGAAATCACTATGGGGATTAACCAAGGGCTAACTGATTTGCGTGCAAAGTTCTGCTAGCATGGCCACGCTACTTTTAGGATGTCAGCTTATATATCTTTGCAGTGCTGCATTCTGCCTTCAGGAGGTATCAGTCCTCTCAGATGGCTCGAGTTTTCTCATCTGCTCTAGCTCAATTTAAATCCAGCCTAATCATGTTCCTCCCAACCTGCAACAGGTTCCTCTGGATCCTCAGTTTGAAGGTTACAATGATGGCATTATTGTGGGGCGGTCCACAATCCCACATGGTACATGGCAGCACTGGGTGGGCAGGTAACAACTTATTTGGAACAGCCTTCATCAATAAGAGATTTTGAAGCGTTATGCTAAGATTATTACCTAAAATTCTGGGAGCAATAGGATTGGGTCAGCCCAGCACTTTGCTTGAGATGGAAACCATTCACCCACTGGGATAGTTCACCAGGGAAGAGTGTTCTGCTCTTAGGGCTGTGCCTGCCAGTCTGTGTAGCTGACTTGTTTGGTTCTAGTTTAGGCTTTCCTATATGCTGCTCTGTTAACAGGATTTTGCATCATATATTTTGTCCATTTGATGTAAATTTAGTTTACTGTCATGTAAATTATGCTGCAAAATGCTTATATTCCAGCCAACTAAATTCCCCTGATATTTATATCCACTGAAAAATAAATAATTCTGAAGTTATGGAGAAGTCTGTGTTATACAGTGTCTCCTGTGGAGATTATATACTGTCTATTCCAAAAGTAACCGAGGAAGCTAGTAAGCAGCAGCTACTAAATATATCCATCTAGGGAAGCAGGCCTTACTTGCACCCAACCCAAGCAACTCGTCTCAAGGGAATTTCAATATTTGTTAATTTTTGGTAAAGCTTAGATTCATAAAGGAGCTTTGTAAAACTGGGAAAATAAAGTGTTTATAGCTGCACCTTAATGGGAATGGGATATAACATAGTCATTGCCACATCATCTCCTGTGGCAAATTAAATTTGAAGTTCTTATCAGTAAATCCCCAGTTACTTAAAAAGGGGGATCAGAATGATCCAGGTCAGAAAAGATGTGTTAGCTTGACTTTGATAAATTAATAGAGAAGTAAAGGTGCGTGTATTTCTATTCATTAACTGAAATCATTCAGCACTGTTTATGGCAGTGTGCTGGTTTTGGCTGCGATAGAGGGTTTTTTTCTTCTCAATAGCCAGTATGGGGCTATGTTTTGGATTTGTGCTGGAAACAGTGTTGGTAACACAGGGATGTTTTAGCTGCTGCTGAGCAGCACTTGCACAGAGTCAGGGTGTCACCTGCCTCCCACCCACCCACCAGCAAGCAGGCTGGGGGACGCAAGGAGCTGGGGGGGACACAGCCGGGACAGCCGGCCCCAACTGACCCAAGGGGTATTCCAGACCATATGGCATCATGCCCAGCATATAGAGCCGGGGGAAGAAGAAGGAAGGGGAGAATGTTGGGAGCGATGGCGTTCTTCTTCCCAAGTAACCATTACGCTTGACAGAGCCCAGCTTTGCTGGAGACGGCTTAACACCTGCCTGCCGGTGGGAAGGGGTGAATGAATTCCTTGTTTTGCTTTGCTTGCACGCTCATCTTTTGCTTTACCTATTAAACTGTCTTTATCTCAACCCTTGAGACATCTCACTCTTCTGATTCTCTCCCCCATCCCACTGCGAGGGGAGTGAGCAAGCAGCTGCATGGTGCTTAGCTGCTGTCTGGGCTGAAATCACAACAGGCAGATAGAATTTTACTTTCTTTTTAAAATAAGATTACACAGTTGCTAAAAGCAATAGTGTTGATGTAAAATGCCTCATAGAAATTTCAGTGTATGATGTGGTACAACATAGCATGTTGATTAAAGGACTGGAATGTAAAATCAACAAGGAGCGGAAGATAAAGCTGTTTGGAGCCTTAAGGGCTGAAGTTAAGTAAGAAGAGTGTCTTAGGATAAGTGCTCAGCTTCACAATTCCGCAGATGTATAAGATCTCAGAGGAGCAATACTACATGATGCCATTTAAAATCTGACCCTTGAAATAGTAGGTGAGTGGAACCTTGCTTTCACTGACACCACTAAAAAGCTAGAACTGATTTATTTACAGCTGTGAAATGAGGACAGGATATGTCCCGGTGCACATTTATGAACAGAATATAATATGAACGTGCAGTGAGGAGGCCTCATATCCAACCAGCTGGCCAGTTTTAATTAGCTGGAATCACATTAGCCCTCCAAATTTGGATAATATTAAAATGCATTGGTTCTCTGCAAACTGGGAGAGTGAGGCTTCCTACTAGAGGTCTACTCATCAAAAGAGTGCCCAAAGGGACAGCTGCCTTGCCAGCAAATAGAAGGTTTATTATGATGAACCACCTCTGTTATCCCACAACCTCGGTGAAATCCTTCAGACCTGACTTTGCCTGTATAACCGACTGCTGCTGTGAATCTTGCTGGTTTGGACTCAAAGAATGAGTGGACAATTTAAAAAATTGATGTCCTGGTGCCCCCTTTCTCAGGATATCGAGAAACCCATTAGTCCAGAACACAGATTTGAACCTGCCTCTCAAGCACACCTTCATGAGGAAAACCACTTCTTTGCCAAAAAAAGCCTTTCATAGTACTTGAAGCTGTGTAGTAGGAGGCATAGATCAAAACTCAGTAAAGCTAAGAAACACGGTGAACCTGGATCTTTGTAGTGGCAATAAACACTGAGTTACTGAGTAGAAAGTATAGGCAACTGCTCTTCCATTTATCGTTTAAATGTATGTGCAGTTAAACAAAGATATTCTAGGCCCCAAGAAGACCTTATTTTTTATTTTCAGCTTTAAACACACCTATGTGACATGCTATATACAAGCAGAGAGGAAATCTTACGTGATTCTGTAGATTTACCTTCTAGCTATCTATGGCAATGTATTTCGCAGAACATGCACTGTTGAGAATCCAAACTTCATGCAGCAATTCTTGTGTATCAGGCAGGGGAGCTTTTGCACTTAACTCCAGGCTGTAAAGACCAGATGACAGAATATTTAAATAAGGTGCTGCAATACTCAATTCTGTTATGAATCTTCTCCTAAAAATAATGCTTTCTCTGATTAGCAGGTCATTTCAAGTTACATCACAATGTGACCATGGAGATCAGGCATCATGTACTTATTAAAGCTGACATCTGAAGGCTTTTCTAAAAATAAGCTCCCCCTTTGCAGAGAGGATTTCTCAATCACCTTAATCTTTTGTGGTATTTGGGGATAAAAAGACTCTCCAATGACTGGAAAACTTCCAAAAGGATGTCTGGAAAATTGAAAAAAAGGTCATATATATGATTCATGAATTGGCCATTCATTCAGGAGATTATCCTATCATACCTCCTAGCTGAGGGCTGAAGGGAACAGGCACCACATCATTCAGCTTTCAGGCTCTTTGTCTCCATATATTAGATACCTCATTGGTACATCAGGAGGTGTCCTCCTACCGTGTGAATCACCCATAAAGGATGTGCCTGCTCTACGTGCCTCGAAGGGAGCCCCCTCCACTGCTGGCTTAGTCGTTTGATTACTTAGTAAAGAGAAAATCTGGGTTTAATTATCTGTTCCAGCTGATGGTCGCCTAATCACATCTCCTCTGAGAGGCTGTGAGGGAGATGTTCTCTACACGACCTATTACACTGATATCAGTATTTAGTAGCAAATCCCAGTTTCACTGGATGAAAGGAAGAAAGAATTGGCTCCCTCAGCCTAGTTAGCATTGCTTAGTGTGGACAAGGGAATACTAAAACCATACTTGCATATTTCTTGCTAGACTTCAGTGGAAACTGCACACATCAAAGTAGGATTCCCCAACTCGGTTTTCTCTCTTCAGTGCCCCAACAAACAGACAGCGGAATCACGTTCCTGGCTTTTTCTCTCATATAATCTTGCATCCTTTGCACAGTGACACATACTCAACAGGAAAGGCTTTGGATATTTCTGTAGTTCCATATTGGAAATGACTCATATTCTAGGCGTAGACTGGGAATTCCCTGAAACCGTCCTATGTACTAGGCCCCTTTCAGTTCTGCTGGAGAAACACTTAGTCTCCTGACTGTTCTCCTGGGAGCCCAGCGATCTGCCCAGTCCAGAGTGGTTCTGGACAGAACCAGTGCCCTGGGAATCTGAAGCATTTCAAGGGCTCATAAAAAGAGACAGTAGTAGTTTAGGTACTGCCAGTGCCTAGATTAAAGCTACATGGGTTTGTTTTCCTCAGTTGTAGTATCAGGCAGAGTCATGAGTCATGGTACTGGACAGAGGCAAAGTGTGCTTAATTCATCATTCAGACTGATGAGTATTTAATTAGCTTAATTATTTTTACAAAACTGGGAAAATAACTTTGTTGTTTCTCAGATGGGAAAACTGATGCATAAGGAAAATAAAGAGTTATTTCAGTGTCAGTGTCCCTGCTCCCCAACTCAAGTCAGAGGCCAAATCTATTTTTCCCTGCTTTTCTAGATAGGCTTTTAGTGAAGATTAAATAATGACATTGTACAGTGAAGTTTGCCAAAAGGCATAGAAATGCATACCTAGAAGAGACTTCCTGCATCATCAAGACCTCCCTTAACTGAAGACTGCATTTTAGAATTATTTTTCTGGAACATTGCCCATGGTATTCCAGATGAGATTTTTTCACTTGCTTTAATACTTCTCTATCACTGCTTGAAATACTAAATCTAGTTGGAAACCTTATGAACTGCTAGGCCTCAATGCCACTAATGTATTCAGAACTCTTCTGTGCTGCAGATCCTAATAGGCCTAATCCTAATAGGCTCATAGCAGAAATTCTTATTAATATCTTTTTCTCTGAGTTTAAGTTTCATACTATTTTCTGTTTAACTATTATTTTTCTAAGCCTCACAATCATTCTTCATGTATAATAAGCTATTCTCTCCTTCCTTCATAATTCCCCCCAGCTCCACCGTCAGAAAATTTTTGCTAACACATAGCCAAAGTCATTAAGGAAATAGAGATCACTTAAGAGAAATATTAATTAAAAGTCCTATTGAAGCACGTCTCCAAAGTTAATTTAAGACAGTGTAGGATAAATAATTATCTCTTTAACCTCTTGGCACTCACCAGATTATGTTCCATTTGTAGGGTGGATTTAGCCAGGCTGGTTACAACCACATCTTGGAATCTTGAAATGAGCTACTCATAATTAATATTCCAGGAGCTCCATACTGCAGCTCAGGAGGGTGCTTCTTGTTTGGGAAAAAAAAAAAAAACCCAAACTCAAACACAATAGTATATACCAGATCATTAAGTTAAAAACCACATATAACTAAAAATACAGAAGAAATAAAAATTATTGGTCCTAAAGTGCTTGCAATTTAGTAAGAAGCAAAACTGGGTTAGACGAAAGTCTGGAAAAGTAGTGTCATAACCACTGCATGATACAGTCATTCTTAAAAAACCAAGCCAGTAATGAACTCATCTGCCTAACTATCAACTTGTTGCTTATGCTACTGAAAAGGTGTTTCAGGGAGAACTGAAAGAACCTGAGGGAATGCTTCTGAGAGACCAAATTGTCTTTTATCCAGTATTTTGAAGAGAGGCGCAAATGTGATTTAGGTACTTAACTTTCATTTAAGATGGGTTGATATATTCTCACCAAAACTAAGCAATTTTCCTAACTTCTTGGTGAAACTATATACACTGTACTGGACTTTAATTAAGTAGGTAAACTGAATTCCTCCAGGGCTTGCCAAGCAGGCAGATTTGCAACAGCAATACATATCCCTGATGTTTTCACAGGGGTTTGGGTTTCCATGGACCAGAGGTCTGAAGCAGACCTGGGCAGGGTGTGTTCAAGTGCTGTAAGCCATAAAACCTGACCACAGCTGTCAATGTCTTAGCTTCAAAGAAGGAATCGGAAAGCTGTGTCTTGCCAGTGCAGGCAGGTTACATTGCAGACTGGTGCCAGCTTGGGTTCACCTTTGGTTGCAGTCTGCAGCAGATCAGAAGCAGCAGCTCTACATTAAGGTTCAGCCTCTCTGCTGGTTGTAGAAATGACGAGTAGGTGAATGCATGAGGAGAAACAGCCTCTGTCACCTCTGCCTGCGAGAACCATTCTGAAAACCCAAAGCCACGCATGGGCTCAGTCAGGGAGCAAAACACTGAGGGACTGCAGCTGGCTTGCCATGCACAGTGTTCCCAAACACCACACAGTTGCTAATAGGGAACTTCCCTGGAATTTCTGGTTGCAGGTCACTGGAATAATATTAAAGTTACAAAATATTGGAATTTCCCACTTTTACTCGTAGTATGAGTCAAAAGCAGATCCCCAAAGTAATCTGCAATTAGAAAGAAACCTCTTTTGCAGTATTTGGTAGCCAAAGATGACCCTCCCCCCCTGCCCCCACCACTGCCCCCAAATATCAATAGTCAGCATGCTACACAGAGACCCAGAGCTGAAAGGTTAATGAGAGATAGGGCCCACATTGGCATTGACATGGTGTCTTTTAATCATGCTCAGCCTGGAAATGGCATTGCCTCGTGGCCAGATATTAGATTACTGGTACACTACCTACCTCTCAGCAGGCCCGGCCCTCTTATGGTCTAGTTCTGAAGTCCTGCTGCCATTTTCTCACACCTTTTTTCTAAGATGTTCAATTTAATAATATCAGATTGTTCAGATTCAGCCACCCTTATATAAGATCCATCACCATTCCTTCTTTCCTGGACACACGTCTCTTGATATTTTCAATGTTTCTCATTTCTCTAAATGAAAATTATATTATTTTTTTAAATGTTAGGATAATGTGAAAAACATCTCATAAGATTACAGACTGTATAATTGAAGTAAAATAACCTAGGTGGTTTGATAAAGTTGTAAAGAAACCTGTTTGAGGGTAATACCTGAGCACCATTCAAAACAGGGAGGTTGAGTGACCATGCGGCAGGATTCAGCACTGAACCTCCTGGGGCCATAAAAGCGGACAACTCTTAGATACATTTATAGAGAATTTTATTTTTGGTTCATTTCCCTTCATACGGGCCAAAAAGATAGGTAGGACACAAAAGCCTGTCTATTGTGTAATATGATTTAGAAATAAATCAGAATAAGTTTTTTTTATTTTTAATTTTTATATTAAACAACTTTATAAGGTTTTTCTGAGATTTTTCTAATACTTTCTCAACCCTTTGAGAATCCTCAAGATTCAGAATTGTGAGATGATCTGCTTTGCATAAAATGCATCCTGCAACGAATCTCTCTAGTGAGGAATGCTCGTTGTGGGAATGCTGGCGCTTGGGACTTACGCAAAAACCTTGTTATACTTATAGGTCATCAGGGGTCTTCTGAAAGTAGGTTTTGCTTAAAAGCCAAAATTTTCTAAAACTGAGCTGTTTTGTGCAAATACTAACCATTATGTCTTTCTGACACAGTACAGGCTCCTTTGCCTGATTAATGTCTGTCTATGATTATTACTCAGGCACCCATATGAGTAACCCTAGGTATACAAATTAGCAGAAGATCACCTGTTGGACTTGGCCTTCTTGGTGTGTCTGGTTTTATTTGTCTTTGTTCTCGTTTCACAGATCTGCAACTCTCCTGTCCTAAGCCTGGGTTTTCTGGAGACCAATTTTTGAAACACCAGATTTTGCAGGAATCCATAATCTAAGGATCTAGACACATGCTTGTGATCTCAGAGACACGGGTACAGGTTCTCTGCTGCAGCTTAACAGACCTGATCCCTGAATTCGTATGCCTTCCTTCCCAGCAGACTGGCCTGGACTTGGGAGTTTCCCATGACAAAAATGTCTGTTCTTTTCTGGGATTTCCTGCTTCATAAATCTTGCTAAAACCGGTGCTCTCCTGATAGTTTGACGACAATATTCTGAATTGTCTGGACCTGTGATCACTGATTTGAGATGAAGGTGTGATGTATTCTACGGTTCAGGAGAAGAAGCACTGACACTGTTCCCATTTCATGTTGCAAAGTAAATGTGAGTCATTTATTAAGTATCTGGTTTGAAATTCAGTGCCTCTAAAAAGAAAACTAATAAGAAAATACCTTAGTGATCAGTCCTTCTTAATCAACAAAGCCGAGAGGATGACAGCACTAACAGTGGATCGTGTGTGGCCAGCTAGTGACATAAACACATAAATTGTCTAATCACTAGAGCCATGGCTGCGAGTAACTTATATGAACTAACATGCCTACTTGCATTTGATTCACATTGCATCTCCTCATCACAAAATCTAAGTCCAAATTCTGGAATAATAAATTATTTTCCCCGGCAGAGATTGTTTTACCAAAGCACCTTCAGATAGTTAACGAGCATCAGAGGTCTACTTATCTGGTGATTTTTCCTTCATTTGCTCTTCCTACATTTTCTATGCATAGCATATTTCTTTGAATATATTTGTCTAGTGACCTTTTCTCCAGGTCATGTATGAAATGGCTCCTGCAAATACTCTGTGTGTAAAATGTGCCTATTTGTTTTAACTGAACAAGCACCTCAACCTTGATGGTTTTCCCTGCTGTGATTTGAAACTGGCCTTCCAGATCCATTTTTAAAACCTGCATTTCTACACCTGTTCTTGCCACATACCTTCACTTTCATTTTAGAAAGAATAAAAGCAAAAAAGATATAGGTATGGCCAAAACTGATTTTGTGAAATAATGCTTATCTCTCTCTGTTCTTAACACCTTTTTTTTAAATTTTTTTTTTCCTTTCCCTCTTGGTAAACCTAACCATGTTTCCAGTGCTATTTAGAGTGAGATGCAAGGCAGTAGCAGAGCTGCAAACAGAATGCAGAAAACCTATACATTATTTCTCTGTTTTTGTAGCCAGAAAATATAAATAAATCAATAATTGACCTAACAATCATAAAATATAGTGCATTTATGTCAGTAATCACATCACTTAAACTGAAACTCTAAACAGTAAGGATACAAGCATAAACTTTAAATATGAAACTTCTAAACTTTAAATATAAAACTTTTACTCTCTTTCATGGAGACCTTTTCTAAGTTCTTTAAAAGATTTCAGACAAGAGATGGTAATTGGATTTCCAGACCTGTCTTTATTACTTGTGCTAAAAAGAAACGTCCAGCGCAAAATGGTCTAACTTCTTGCCAGAATGGATTCATAACTAATATGCACTGGCTTTGCTTTTTGCTCCCTTAGGGAACAGGGCTCCCCTCTCATATTTATGCATTTTAAAGGCATCTAGTACTCAAGTCTTAAGAGATGTAACAAGAAAAGTATTAGCATTTCCTGCATCCTGATCTGCAACAATTATGTACATACCTATTCAGGATTTAAAATAAAAAAAAAAAAAAATAAAAAAAAAAAGAGGTGCAAGACTGAGAGTAAAATGAGTGTTAATGGCTTTTAAAAATGTGTAATTTTTTTTTCTTGTTTTTAATATGACCTCTTTCTAAGCTAGAAATGTCCTTTCCAAAAGCATATTCAGTCTGACAGTCTGGTACTTTACTTTTTAGCAAACCTGCTGCTGTCTCAAAGTAGCAGAAATCTGTCTCCTTCTTTTTCCATCAGAGGTTTCCTAAGAATTTCCTAAGAACCAGGAATTCATTTTGGACAGAAAAGACACCGCCAGCTCCAGTAAAAAAAAAAATAAAGAGAGAGATCTTGTTTTAGATGCACCTTTCTTTGACATTCTGAAATAATTGAAAACACCTGGGAAATTTTAAATGAATGCATAAACATTTTTTTCAATGTATACAAAATAAATTACTGCCTTTAGATTTGCTGTAAACTGGACTGAAACAGAATATATGTGATTCTTTATAATGCACTGTTGAATGTCTGTAGGTTTCTTCCTATATTAAGAGAAAGCATCATTTCAGACTGAGCTCATATTGATAGCTCAGTAACTTTCTAATGCATCCCTTATAGGGCAATACCCTCAAGGGGAATGGCTCTGACATTTTGGGGATTCTGTGGAACTGGACACTTGAATGGATTCCAAAATATGGTAGTGAAGTACTATGTCAGTGGCTTCACCTTCAAACTGTTTGCTAATAAGGGAGTTTCCCCATCCAACCTCTCACCAAATCCTACAAGGACTGAAGTCAAGTCGTATTTTTGGCTCAGACATCATCATTAGAGCATGAAACAGAAATATCTTCAAGTTTAAAGTGCTGGTAAGCGTTATTATACTGTTAAACTAATTCTGTGGATGGAATAGATGTCACAGGAAAATCTAATTTACTCTCTTGAATTGGTCTGTTATACTAACCAGATTAACATGCAAATAATAAATGTATGATTTAATTCTGATTACATGTGGGGATATATTGTTATACTAGATGGTGCCAATTTTATATGAGAGTAAATACTTCTGGTCTTATGGTTGGGCATAATTTGGGTTTCAAATCTTTTTTTTTTTTTTTACATATTCTTTTTACCTTGTTTCATTTCCATCCTTTGATTAAGTATATATTTTTTTTACACTGAAAAACCTTAAAAAAGACATACTGTAATTGTGGCAAAGAAATGTGGCAAAAATACTGCAGAGAGAATGAAAGGCTGTTCCCACGGGTTTCTAGCCCACATCAATTTACATGATCTTCAACTAATTCAAGTAAATTTCAAGTAAACCCACTTCTTCAAATGAAATGTAAACTTTGAAGGTCCTTAGAATTGCCTAGAAAAAATATCCTGCAAACTATTAATACACAATCCTTTATTTGAGGGTATTAATTGCACTGACCAATATCCAGAGAAATTACTTTTAATCTGCTCTGCTCCAAGTCAGACATAACTACAGTGAGAGTACTGCACTCACAACAACTTAAAGTTCACCTGACATGTTAAACATATCTTCAGACTTCCTTCCTTTCCATCCACAGCTATGGACACGATTATAGTGTCCTCAAATCCTGTCTGAATCTCTGCTAATTTTGCCAAAAGAACTGATTATGAAGTGATATTAAGTTATTATGTATATCTAGGGAAGCTGTAAAATGTAACCGCAATTATGTGCTGACTCCTTGGTGAAAGAACGAGGTCACATATAACACGTAAATGGTATCAAAGCTTAAAAAGAAAGCACTAACAGAAACAGAGGTGGCAGTCAGGTGGGGTTTTTGCTTCTTGGATGAAGATGTTCAAATTACTAGAAAATGTACTTGCTCCTTTTTGGGACTTGCTTGAATTGTGCTTGAAAAGTACTCAGAAAGAGAAACTTTGTTGGGGTGTAGCAATCTTCAGAATAGTTTACCTAATTTGAGCATAAATTTATAAGCAATATCTATGATGCCATTCATGCTGCTTTAATCTAGTTGTATTTGTGATCGTTTTCTTATTTTCTAACTTTGCTTGGTAAAAAGTCACTTTGCATTATGGGATGATTTAACCTGTGCAGAATGAATGCTTCTGGGGGTTGTTGCAGCCAGGTGCCACATACGGAGACAAACTGCCTGCCAGCCCTAAGGGCTTTGCTGTCAGATCTCAGCTTCGGTGCCTTGTTTCTAGTTGCCCAAAAGGAGTTTCCGTTCCAAAAGGCAAGTAAAGGAAAAAGGAGGAGGCTCATGACTCAGCAGATAATCCTGTATGGTTTAGGAATTCCTGGCTGAGGAAACCAAACCTGTTCAGCCTTTGTGAAGCCTTTCCACTGGAAGAAAAAAGGAGCAGGACGTGCATCAGTGTGAAGCCTTGCATTTCTAACCCTGGGCCTATGAGCTGAAATTCTCTCAGTGGGAACACGTTCGTCTTATACAAGTGAAAGAAGCATTATGATGACTCATCTTTCAAACCAGCATTTGCTCTTCCATATTAGAAGACATTTCATTCTAGTTGCAGTATTTTATTGAACTCTGCCAGTTTTTGTAATTCAAATCTTCAAAGGTTCTTGGGTCTGCCATGAAGAACTGTAAGATTGCAGAAAACGGATTTCCTGCCTAATTGAAAGTTTTGCAGGGAATATTTTACCTCTTCATAGAACAAGGCTTGCCATTCAACCACCACTGTTAAAAGAAAGTCCTGGTCCTCTCCTCATTCATGGCTTGCTGTTCAAAAGAGGACTGTGCTTCTTGGGACTGAGTGAACATCTTGTCCTTTTTTGCTTCTTGTGTATTCAGAAATCATCCTTGAACAAATCTCCCCAAGATTTGATAGCAACCTGAAACTGAACCCTGGAATGAAATGACATTTAAAATTAAATTACATCTTTGTTTATAGAAATGTTGACTGATTAAATGCCTTAGGACTGCCAAGGGTCCCCTGTGCTGCTAAAATGATTTTAGGAAAAATGTGGTTATGTAAAATCAGCTTTGTCCCAATTGTTCATGTCCAGTCTGGTCTGCCAGGAGAGCCCTCCCCGACCTCCTGCAGCCAGTGCTGCCCCTCAGACTTCATCTGCTCATTTATTCTGTGAGGAGCCCCCTGTTCCACACAAAAGCGCAAGGCAGTTAGCACTGTGTAGGAAGGAGCATGACTGCTAGTGACAGATGTGGCACCAGAGGAATCTGCGTTATTCTTGGCTGCAGCCACTTCCAGGCAGGAAAACAATAGCTTGTTTTCTTCCTTCATCTCACAACCCCCGGCTTTCAGGGCAGGAATTTCATTATACTTTGGATGGGCAGAAAAGCTATAATCAAATGCCTGTGGCAGATAGACAGGAAGTTTGCTATAGGCTATCAAGGGAGAAGCAGCAAGAAAAAGACCTTCAAGTTTCAAGAAAAACAAAACTTTTTCAAGTGCATTTTAAGAAGCAGCACCTATTGTAGCCAAATCAGCACTGTCAGGGTTGATGGCTTTGCAGCCATCCCCGCTGTCAGGAGAGGAATGAGAAGTCAGAAAGAGAGATTAGCTATGTCTGTCATGTGAAATACCAGGAAGACATGGCTTTGTGTTCTCAAACCACAATGTCAAATCTTCTTTAAAATGAAAATTGTAGAAAAAGTGAGTACAGGACTTGACTCTCTCAAGTGATCTACTTTAAGGTCTTCTAAGCATACCTAACAGTTTATAACTCTTAAACCCAGCAGAAGTCAGAACAGGACATGCACTTTTAATAGAAATGCACAAATATAACTTCAGTTCTGTTTGAAAGTTTCTGGTAGGATATTGCCTTATGTTTATTTTAATTACTCTTTTCTTTTCTTAGAAACTTCCTAACTTTTCTCTCAAAGATAGAGATTCCCCTCAAAATAAGAGGTAGCAAACTCCAGTATTAAAACAAAAAAAGAAAAACCAACGAACAAGAAAAAGCGATTTGGAACACTTGGTTGAAAGTGAACGTTTCTGTGTATGCTCATGTCTGACTGGGAGCAGGGAGCCAGGGCCTGGCTGGATGCTGTGTCACGCCAGCATCCTCACAGGTAACCCTCTGGGGGAGAAGGAGGTTCTGCATCATCTGCTCTCTCAGCCCTTTGTGAAGGTCTGAGAAGTGAGTTACTGGCTCTTCTGTTATCCCTCCAAAAGCCTGCTGAAATAGGAAAAGGCCAGAAAAGAAACCTAGTCTTCATTAGGCTGTCAGTACCATATGGTGGTGCATTTTCTATTGTGTGCCTATGCACCATGGTGAAGGCCTCTTCCACGACTGCAGATCTGTAAGTCTCTGCTGAAAGAAAGGAATGCTCTCACAAACATTTTTTCCTAATGGCAACACTTACGTGATAAACTTTCTATTTAAAAGTAAAATTTTAGTTGTTTGAGTTTAGTTTTGAAACCTGGAAAACAAAGCCTTAGTTATTGAAATGTGAGCTGCCCGTTTTCATTAAAGAATGGGAAATCTTCTAACGGTAACTTAAACATTTAGAACAGAAGGCAACTCCTTTTTCTTGTTCCATATAGACCTGTTCATCCTCCCTCATAAGGCTAATCTCACAAGACCAAGGTCTGAAATTATGGATATGATTTGGTATATGTGCCTTAAAGCTTTAAACTAGGTTGCAGCCAGGCCAGCTGTCCACATTTCTGTGTAAAAAAAATACAACAGCATCCTTACATAGATGGGAGCCCAGCTTTCTCATCTAGTCCTTAACAATCCTCTGGGCACATCTTTGTTAATTTCTGTCTCTCTTTGAAATATTAATCACTAACTATGACTAGGAGTAAGATGGGGCTCTGTTTGTGGCTGACACGTAGTCCAGTGGTGCTAATATTGACACGTGTGTCTGAACTTGTTCATGTAAGTCATCTGACCAAGGTCATCACCAAGGACAGGAACATGCTAACAGCAGTACATGCAGAGCCAATGTAGTCTCACAAAGTATCTTCCCTCTCTGATTTGAATACACTTTTAAAAAATGCACTTTATGCTTTTACACTGAGAATCACTTTTACAAGTTTAAGTATTCACAATTGTAAATATAGAATTCAATTAGAAAATAGATAACAATGACCCAAAGTTTCATGTAGAATTAGCCCTTTCAGCCTAAAGTACTTTCACCTACATTTATACTGATGAGTGTCTCTGAGGCCTTTACTTTAAAAAAAAAAAGAAAGAAAAAAGAAAACAAGCATTGCGATACCTTTTATTCCAATACAGAAAAAAACAGATATTCAGTAGATATCTGAATATTCCTTCAAGTTGGGAGTCTAAAAATGTTGTTTCCAACAAGCTTTCCTGTCTACTTGTTTGCCTTTATTGCTCTACAGGGATAAACTGGTTTACTTTTAGTAACTTTTACAATTATTTAGTCTGAATTCTTGTGAAGTGATTCAGTCTTAAGGAAACTGATTGAAACTAAAGCTTTTTTTTTTTTTTTTTTTTCCCCCTCCACAAAGCTTCCGAAAAGTCTTGTTGACCAGGAAATTTCTAAAGGGTTGAGTAAGGTTATGAAGTCAATTGCCTAAAGAGGAAACTGCTGCTGGCAGTTCTGGGCATATTGAGCAATTGCATTTTCGAGTAATCCTTGTTTGTTTTTAGCTTTTCTGGTTACCTTTCATGACGCTTCATGTGGCCAGTGTTTTTTTGTGTAGGAGCAAAACCTGGCTTAGAGATTTATTTTTGGTTTTAAAATCCTTTCTTCTTTTGGGACTAGAAAGTAAATAATTACTTGTGCAAGCACAGTGATGCAGGAGTTCAATACCAGACACAGGGAAGTGCACAGTACTCGTCTGTATGGATATCAGGAATATATGCAATTTCAGTCAGTAGTGATGGGAATCTGGCAAACAGTTTTAATTTTTCTCACATCCTTTTCCTCTCATTGTGTTTCTTTGGGACTTGCTCATAAAGAACTTCAGGCAAAATTTCCCTGAAGTCCCTCACACCATTTCAGTTTGGATTAATTATGCTTGGCGCCATGTACAAGACCAATAAGACCAATAATGAATGCTAGGATGACTGCTCAGTTCACACTGCTATTTATCAAGGTCACAAAGTCAGCCAGCCTTCAATACAACAGAAACCTGACATTATACTTCTATCTACCAGTTTCAAATAATTTAAATTCAGAGATTTATGCCAATGAGGATCCCTAAAATGCATGCATGATAAAAATGACCTCGGTATTTTTGTTTAAAAAGAGCTAATACTAATAGAATTTAAGCACTGAATAATTGTTTTATTATTTGTGAATGTGACCGCAACTGAAAATAATCAGGAAGATACAGACAAAAAGGTACTTTAAATTCCCATATCAGTAGGGGCTGTTCTTCAGAATTCATAATCTTTTGAATAAACAAAATCAAGTCATGTTAAAAGAAAAATTAGACTTCATAAGGGATATGTCCATCACTATGATCTTTCAAAAAATCTTTTAGTTTATAAAACATGGAAAATGTGTGGCTAAATTCTCTGTGTGGCTTTGAAAATGTCACCCCATGGCTTAAAAAGCACTGGAATGAGGTAGTATTTCCATATGGAAAAGTTCTGTCACTGTTGGGGCCTTGCATCATTCATCACGTTCTTTTTTTCTGTGGAAAACAACAAGAAGCGTTGATTGGTCTGAATTGGAGGAAAAGCTAAGCATAATGCCCCAAATAAGAAAGAGGTGGGACATATACTGACATAATTGTTACTGTCTATTTAATATATGCAGCCAAACTCACTCCTAACAGCAAGCAAAACATTTTTAATTTTAAGCAAAAGAAAGAGGTTAGAAATCAAGGTGAAAGAGTGACTCAAAAGAAAATACAACACCATTAAAAAGTGAATTATCACTGGAAGAATTAAACTAGCTGATGAAACTCAGCTCTTGCAGGTGAGAAAATCCATCAGCCAGCATGACAGACCAGACAATAATGCTTTCTGCCTGAGTAGGACTTAGCTCTAATTGAGGTCTAGTTTCATTCAAGACAAGTCAAAAAATCTGGTAACTTGAACTGGTAAACTCCCATTTTGGAGGGCAATGACATATCTTATCACCATCATGACAACTGCCTGAAAACGTCTTTCTCAGCCTGCAGTCCTGTAGGTTGATATTCTGAAAAGTATTTCTAAACTGTGCTTCTGTCAAAACTTTCTCCCATTCTCTTCCTGGGAAAGGTATGTATTTTTTATTCCTTAGGGTTTATCTAACTAGTGATTAATACCCAGGGGGTGAGGGTAGGGGGATGGGGTGTGTGTGTGGAATTACCCCACAAATTATATTTCATACTGATGTTTCTGCCACTTATTTAATTATTAAAATCCTTTGAAACACAACTGAAAAAATCCAGGAGCCTTGTCAAACATGCTCTGACCCCTGTAAACTACTAGCAAGGATTCCAGCAGAGCTTTTTATGCAGTCCCATTTTCAAAATTATTAAAATGTGGCTGTGCTTGTCTCTGAAATGTCATAACAGATCCACTGGAGCCTGGAAGGTTTGAACTGAACCCACCCAGAGGGCAAGGGCTGTGCCCTGGCCATACCGTATGGCAGCACCAGGCTTTGCCGTGGAGCTAGGTGAACGGCCGTGTGAGCAGGCATGGCTTTCCTTAACAAAATCCATTCTTGTCCATGCAAAAGGACTGATGAGGTCGTGAAAGGCAGTGATGGAAATGTATACTCCTCTATGTATACTCCTGGTTGCTCTACTGATGCTTACAGCTCCCATGCACACCAACAGGAGCTGCCTGTTAACTCAGGAGCAGGGACCAGAACGGTGAGGGAAGAGTTAGGGGCTTATTTTTATCTTATTTATCCCTGCTTGAAAACAGGCCCTTATCACACTGTGTTTTGAGAACACTTTAACAGATAAATGCAGAACAACACAGGGACAATCTGTCAGTGAAGATCTGTTCTTAAGGATGGAAAAAAGTATTTGCTTGCGCCACTTTCCTGAGTGAAGGGATTATGGGTTTAATCAGTGTTTGCCCACCTCGGAGGCCTGCTCTTCTCTGCTCATCTGCCACACCAGTTTCCATTTCACATGTGATTTCTATCATATACTCTTCCCTGCAAGTGGGCATTTCTTTAAACTCTTTACCATTCCTCCTTGTATAAGCTGCATGTTATGCCAGAGACAGTCAAAACTGGTCTCTGTATCTTCATATATCGGAGAGACTTAACACTACAGAGTACATAAGCACCATTGTTTTCCTGTGAGACATCAAATGGTTTATGGCAATCATCATTTTTCAAATTATGAGAATGAAGGAGAGGGAATGAAACTACACTTTATCAGTCTGCTGCTAATGATTTAATCTCATAAAGTTTATCAAATGGGGGAAATTTACCAAGTTTTCTAGATGCAAAACAGAAGAAGTAAACATTTCCTAAAGATGACAAGCAATTTTGGCAGAAAATAGAGGAGAAAGGAAATTTTACCAGGCACTGGACTGTCTTTTCTCTTTTTTGGGGGTAGCTGGAGTGAAGTCATTGACAATGCTCACCATGTTCTCAACCACAGGGTTCTTTCTGTCATTTTTGTGTGTGAGGAATTATGTAGAAAACTGCCATTATTTGAAAATTAAACAGATTGTCATTCTTGCTTTTAAAGCTGTCTGCTGTGTAAGCCATTGGCATAATCCACCTGTATGTCAGATTCAGGGATTGCGTTATAATATCTTTAGATACACGGAGATGCCAGGGACTGTGCAAAAATCTCTTTACTTTGCCAAAGCAAATAAATGAAGGGAAATCCCCGAGGGTAAGGGGTGAATGGAACAGATGTGATAGCTTTACTTCACATTTGCTCTGCCTCATACATAGGTGCCACGTAAGAGGTATAGTTTGAGTGTTGTTATACTTAGCCAATAGCCAGCAATAGAAAAGTCTCTTTCAGTATGTGGGCAGCTGAATTTAAGTCATATCAAGCCTGAGGCTGCTGCAAATTATTCAAGATGCTGAACTCAGGATAATTTACAAATCTCCTTTTGTGTTGAGGCATACTGATCAAGTATAACATCAGTTGAAAAGAGAATTACAGTTTCATCCTTGTAATCTTGTTCTTCTACCCTTTCCACCCTAACAGAGTGGGATATTTTTCTGCTGCAGAACACAAAAAAAGAAGGCAAGAAAAAAAGAAGTTGCCAACTGGCCGATTTCCAATTTACATGGCTATAACTGAATGCAGAACCAGCCTGGTGTTTGGCTTTATTTAGAAACACAGGCTCTTGTCCAGATCCCATTAAGACTGATGAAAAATGCACTTCATTGATTTCACTGACAGTGGATTGAGCCCATTAAGAAAAATTAGTTTGGTGTCAGGGTAGTGACAGTTCCCGTGTAAACTGGAAAGGATGTAACCATTTGTAGACCAAAAGAACATATTTTCACAACTTTAATATGAGGTCCAAACAAACAAATCTACTGATAATTAATTCAAAATGAAGCTAGTGCCTGTGCACAGTCATGTTTTTCCTACTGAGCAACACTGATGAAGGAGTGTAATATGTCCCTTGGTTATCTATCAAGGGGAAAAGTATTTGCAGATGCTGGGATTATATTCCCAACATACTGGTTACTGTGGCTGCACTAACTTTAAAGATAAAACCATTAGCTGTGGTAGATTTCTAATAGATTAGTTCTATCCCACAGTCCAGAGAGAAACAGATAAAGAACTGATATTTTCTTTTACTGACACTAAATGGCTAATGTGAAGTTAACTCAAAATGACTGTTTGCTCTGGGGGAAGAATAGCTGCACATTTGTGATTTAGAGTACCAGAGGGATTGAATTTGCCTTGCACTTACAGTTGGAGTCTTGCAGGATGTGCCAGAGCGTGTGACTGCTGTGCTGGAAAATGGTTTCCCTCCTGGTGGAACCAAGGTGAAAGCCACTCATCAGAGTGCCCCTCAGTCACCTCACTTGCCACATTACCTCTTCATGCATGTGCAGTGCGTGCCTACAGTCAGATATTTGCACAGATACATTTTTTGGTAGACACCATGTGCATATGCAGTCCTAGGACCACACAAAATTACAGCACGTCAAACCCTTGCTCCTTCTGGTTTGCTCTGCACCACTTTGTAACGTCAATGCAACCCTAGTGCCCCTTAAAATGGGATTGTCTCTTCAGCCACCAGAGAGGAACAACATTTCTAAAGAATGCCTCCAGTCTGCAGCAGCCTAACAGGGAAGCCCAAATCTCAGCCTAGTCCATGCCCGTGAATGGAGATCTATACTTTGTCAGATTTAAGGAAATGCCTCAGTTCCTTAAAGAAAGCAACAGTCTATGGGCAGATATATTACAGGGAAGGTAAGAATTTGATTTTTTCTTCAGCAACACAACGTTTTTATAACACAGTGAGTTTAATAGCTTTTGAAGAATTTATTCTCACTGAGGCAGTGAAAGCAAGGTGAGGCTCATGGAAGCGTTGGGGAGATGTTAGTAGAGAAAATGCTAATAACTTCACTGCTGGCTCATCTCAGAGAAAAACAAAACAAAACAAAACACAAACAGGATTGGCAGGCACCTGAGCCTCTCTCCCCATTGATGTGGACAGCAATAGCTGTCAAGGCAAGGGGAAAAAGGGCAAGTATAGGGACTCCATTTATATATCTCTATATATATCTATATCTGTATTTATATCGATATACATCCTAGGGTCCTTTCTGGGAAGACTTTTTTACCCTTTATTTTATTTTATTTTATTTTACTGACAACAGCAGGATTAAGCATTGTTACAGTGGTCTTAAATTCATTTTAGGCAAATGGACTTGTACCTGAAGCAGATTGAAGACCATAAAAAAATTAAGTCACTCCATTTTTGGGGTGACCAATCTAGCTACTGATCTGAAAATTCAGAGAATTCCCTGATTATCAGTATTTGTGGAACAAATACTTAGACACAGATTTAGAAACAGGAAAAGAAAGAAGAGACCTAAATGCAATGCTGGAACTAGGAACCTGATGCCGGTTCAATTTTATTAAGCTATAGTGAAAAAAGAGGAAAGGAGGAATGTGAAATTCTAGAAAGGAAAAGGGTATAACAGATTTGTTTCATCAAATTGTACACACCTCAAAGATGAGGTGCTAAGAAGCGTACAGTATGGGCTTGTTGAAACACATGAAGCTGACCACTCTCTGACAGCGCAGCTAGCCTACTCTGGAAGCGAATAAAGTAGGTGTGAAATAATTTGACTTTAGTAAGCCTTTGTTATCTATCACAGCGTAAGCAAACAAGGAAATGTTGTCTAGTTTGAACCTTATTAGCGCTAATTTAACCTCCTTATTATCAGCTCTTAGCTGAACATGACACCAGGATGTGTTCCCTCTCCTTTTAGGCAGCATTCCTGATGCCCAATGCATTGCAGTCACCGCTCAGCCGGGATTGTGACTGCCAGCCTAAACATCTAACCTAAGCGATGTTACTCATCTTTATGCCAGTTGTCTAAAACTGTTTTATCTAGCAGTCCTTAATTCCAACCAAGGCTTCAGTGATGAGCCCACCCAGGCGGTTTGGAACCAATTCCCCCATGCTGGCAATGGCTGAGAGCCCTGATATCTCCCACATGCTCTGCGTTAGTGTGCAGGCCCTCGTGCAAGAGTCGGAGAGTGGGATTGGAGTGTCTGACAGCAGTCCTTAAGATTAGATTAAAGCGGGAGCTGAGAGGCAGGACTGGGAAACTCCATAATAGGAACTGAATGAGGAATATAGTGAGACTGTAGCGGCTGACGCAGAGCCTAAAGGATGGACAGCTGAGTAGTAAGCAAGGCCCAGGCGACGTGGGGTCAGGCAGACCAGACTCTAGCTAGGGATGTGTGCCTGAGATGTGGAGATGTAAAGGCTGGAAACAGCTCTGGACATCAAGCTGCTGCGTTTGCATCACACTGCCGTGGCAGTGAAGAACCATGGCAAAATGCTCGAGAGGAGCTGAATGGCAGAGCAGAGCAATGGCAGAGAGGAGCAATATCTCTCCTGTGATCTATCTTCTTGAGTTTCATGGCTGACATATAAATTGGGCGTTGTAACTGCAACACTGATGGTATGTATTCCTTGTGTGGTTTTGAGACTAGTGGTCTCTGATGCATTTTATTTGTGCTATCACTTTTCCAGCAGGATACGTCACCCTCAGCATCTAGGCGATGAAGTGGCCAGTGAATGATGTCCGTAATTGACAGCCTCCAGATTCTCACTGACTGTAAGGAGCTAGACCAGAGGAGCCACCACAAAAAAGGCCTCCCTGGATGTCAGAGAAGTTGATGTGACTTATAAAATCTGTAAAGTCCATTAGAGATACACTTCTGCCATCACTGCTGCCAGTAGATATATATGAGACTGTGGTGGCTGTCCCTAACATCACTGTACAGTTTGCTGAACATCTTCACCCAGTTTATTATGCTGGTATAGGCTACAACAGCTTGGTCTCAGCTTCTGGTCCACATGCCAGCCACACAGAGGCTGGCCAGGTGCTTTGGAAGTGTAGTGTTGGCCACCTCTGTGGCATCTCGCTTGCCAGCTACAACTCCAGCAGCTTCTGGAGGCTGGTCCCTGGGACGTACTCAGGACAGTTCACAGCCATGTTCTCCTAGAAGTGGGGCTGGAAACCAGAAATAGTCACTGTCTGCTGGGTCTTCTGACAGATCTTCACTGGAAGACTCTGTTTGGATCTAGACACTGGCATACTAACCAAAAACCTTTCTTCACAAACTATTATTGGGCAGACCAATGGTGAAGCAGGGAACAATTAGGATAAAGATTGGAAAATCACTTCTACTTGTGAGCCTGAGTGGGGTTTGGTTTTATGAAACAAGGAAAATGGGGGAAAACTGTGTTCTGTGCACACCGGGGCTAATACTTATACATATATACTGCTAGCCAAAGGAAAACAATGACATGAAGAGCCTGGGGGTTCTGGCTTTTATTTACCTCATTCTTCTGCCATACAACAGCAGGAACTTGGTTCTTGGAGCTGAGCTATCATGATAGACTTGACAGCTGCACCAGCCAGTCTCAGACTATTTCTCTGCAACCTGACAGTTCGTTCCTCTGTGCACCCAGGCTGCCCCAAATTCTTCTTTTTCCAATCTTGGAGCGGCAGGGCAGCAGCGCCCTTGATATGTGCCCTGTTCTAATGTACTAACGTCGGTGTACTTCCACAAAGGTATTAAGAAATCACCTGAGTTGAAAAGGGTTGGAGATTGGAAAGGTATTTGGGTAAAATATAACATCTGCTGGTCCTGCTCATACTCCTTCCTGGGCCACTGTTGGAGACAAAGGGTTGTGCTACGGGGTCCAGTCGTCTGAAGTAGCATGGCTGCTTTTATGCTGTCATTTGACAACCTTCATCAAATAGTTAATGACTGCATGGTCTTCATATGAACAGTACTGCAATTACATTGCGTACACAATAGCAGAATGGTACTTTGACACAATATATCTGTCTGGGCAAGGCAGAATCCAGTCCTAGCCCTTTAGATTTTCAAAATGGAATATTTTTTCATTGAGTTCTGCATTCAGAGTGACTGCAGGGTCTACGATTCTAACTACTACATTCAAGATAAGCACTAGCATAAGATAGAGTTCCTTAATCAAACAAAGCATTTCAAATCACACTTAAGGATGTGAATAGTTCTACTAAAGGCAATGGCTCTGCTGACTGGCCTAAACTGATACATAGGTAACCAACAGAAAGGCAAAAATATGACAATAATCAGATACAACCTGAAAAGGAGAATGTATTTTTTTCAACAACCAGGCTATTTTCAGAAAAAAAATAGCGCTCTCTAGCAGCACTGACGTCAAATCCATTAGCATGTATAAATCTCTCCTACTTTAAGACAGGAAGGGTAATATCTTAGAGAAAATTATGCTAAAGATGTAGTAAAAGGTCAGTACATTCTTTAATACCAAATGACCACAAATGCTAAAACCCCTGGCATCTCTGTTTACAGTTAAACATTTTTTTTAAAAAATAAATAAATTAGTAGCACAAGAGTTTTCACCACAGCTTCTTGACCTTTCAGTGCTAGATTTATTTTTAATGTTGATGTAAGGTATGTAATTTACACTGTATATTTCAAGCATAATGTGTAAAATACTTCTTTCCATAACAAGCTGTCATTGTAGGATAAATGGGATTTCTACAGGGATTTCTGGGTAGCATATTTTTGGAAGTTTCTATTTCTGAAATTATTAATTGCTATTACGATTTCTGAGAAACCATGTAGTGTAATAACTAGGCACCGAGTATATAATTATGATTACTCTGAAGTGTGTTTTTCAGACTGGGAGGACACAGCCTTTCTTGTGTGCTTAACTGTATGCAAACCTCTCAGAAGTGTGTTCAGTCAAGAGGGTTCATGTAACAGTGATTGCTCCCACCTTTAGTTTTCTCCAACATTCCCTATTCTTGAAAAATACCTCCTTAAACAGTATGTCACATACCTGTGTTTCTGCCTCAGGCTTCTGTTCTTCTTGCTGAGTTCGTTCATTCCGTTCCCCTATATCTTACAGTCTTCATTTCACTCCTTTCCCAAAGAATCAGCACTCAGGCATCACTAGTTCTTCGGGTTATCTGAAAGAAAAGTAACAGAACTTTAATTTCAGGGTAAATTTAATAGTGCCTTTTAGGATCTTCTAAGGCGGATCCTTTAACCTGCATGGATCCTTCAGGGTGGTGTTAAGTGCGAAAACCCAGACATTCTCCTGGAAACTGCGATTATTGTGGTGGTGTCTCTTTTCCTGAATTGCTAACTCTAGATGAGGAAACATCCTAAAGCTATGACTTACTGTAGCACAAACATAGAGAATATCAATTTTTTTGGACCAAACTAAGCCCTTATACTGAGATTCTGCTGAAATAGCTGTCTGAAAGGCAAAAAAGATCTGTTTTCTTTAGGTAGCAGGCACATGGTGAATTCTGGGGCTCGTGTCCAGTTTGGAGTTGGCGCCTGGGATAGGCACAGTTCCTTGCAACAACATGACAGTGTGCTAGAAGTGTTCCAAAGACTGTGACTGAGCATCTTCTGGGTTGTAAGAAATTTGCCCTGCAGGCCTTTGGCACCATATGTCTAGCAGGTAACTGACAGCTGTTCCGACCATGTGCAAATAAAGAAGAATTTAAGTAAAAATCAGCAGTGTGATTTAGGCAGAACGCATGCACTATGGTGGCCAAAAAAGCAAATTTGAATGTGATGTCACAGGCTGCCCTCACTTCTGCCTGCAGGAACATTTAGGTATTTTTCCAACATAGTCAGCCAGGAGGAATCTCAAGTCATACTTAAAACTCCTGTTAGCTGGAATTGCATTGACTTGCGCAACTTTTTATTGTGTAAGCAGGGGAAATAAAGACAGGTACTTAATCCTGTGTAGCACTTCACATGCACTAAGTGCCTTTAGAAAGTTTTTGTGTTGCAGAAAGTATAGAGCGTGTTGTTGAATGACATTTAAATAATAGTTGTCTACCTGGTTTTTCTCAAGGTACAACTATATTCTTTATTGATTTGTATAGATATGGCTGTGGTACAGTTATACGAGGCATGCCGTTCACGCCTGTAGCATGTTGGTGACAATTACTAATCAAGCATTAACTCTTCACAAGTAATTTATATCTACTATTTATGCATGAACAAACACTGCCTCTAAGAACTTTGAAGCCAACAGGCTAATCCTTTTCACTACTGACTTGTATCTCAATTCTTAAATGACAGTATAAACCACGAAAGAAATGATGCTGGCACTAAATGTGATCAGCCAAGTAATGGAGAGTCATCCAGTTTTCTTGAAACACAGGGGTTAACTGTGAACATACAGGTTACATGTGGATGCATACTAATAGGCATCAATTGGTTTAATTATTATTTTTTTTCTTCAAAAATGGTGTGACAGTCTTTATGAACTTTCCAAAATATTATCTTAGAGGTAGAAAATGAGCCTGAATCATTTTAAAGAGAGGTTTCATTAGTCTTCTAATGCTAATATAACGTTGTGTGTAAACCATTTTTAAGGTACTACACCGACTGTGGGTGTTATAAGGTGCCACAAAAGTTTAAAGTTACTTCAATGTCACCAGTAAAATCCTCCAATATAAGGAGAGGTGTTTCAGATGAGACAACACTTTTTTTGACAGTTAATACATTTCTCAGGCTGCTCAACCTGTCTTTCAGGAACATGCAGAACTTCACATAGCAATATTATTAATACTAGGTTCTAGGCTTATTTGCATAGCCACAGGAACTATGAATTTAATCACGTTGTAGACTGTTTTTTAAAGTTGAAACCTCTCTAGGAGTTTTTCACCCACTGATATCAGCAATGCAAATCTTACTGGTTTAGGTGACCTGGGATTAAACTTTAATCTCTTTGGCAATGACATCAGAGAACTGTAGATTCAATTGCTATTCACATATACCTCCCTCTCTGGCCTTTTCGTACGATAAATCGTATGGATTTCTGTGTTTTAATAAGGATACCTCTGCTTTCCATATTTATCAGTCCTTTCAAGGATTACAGGACATGTACTCTGATGTTTTTTTTCTCAGCTTTGGTGTCATTGGTACAGTACTTTCACTTTAGCAATAAGGCAGCCGGGGAAAAAACTCTTGAAGTCATACAGGCAGCTTGACAGTGCTTTGCACATGGAGATCTGTCAGCAAAGGCATAGCCACATAGTAAATGCAAGTAATAAAATGCATAAGCCTGCAAGGAATATGTGTTTGGGGCATCTTGTACGATCCAAATTTTCTGTACATCCATGACAACAATAAGACATGTAGCTGCTTCCTCTGAGTGCAGGCATTATTACTATGATTATGTCTATTACGATCAATATATTCCATTGCTGCTTTGACAAGCCATTTATCTATCAGATGCATAAAGCCTAATATATAGTCCAGGCTCATTATATTTACCGGCAATACTGTTTGAAGGGGCATATTTTTCTAATCGTTTTCTTATTTAATTTTAATAAATGAGACACTTCATTATGCATGCATCTTTCTCAAAAGTCTCCATTTTAGAGCCTCCACCAAGGCATAATAGTTTGAATTTCCCAGCGTTTGGATCGACCCTGTAAGAATCATCTGTCACACTCAGTATGCATAAAGGAGAGAGAGATGAGGGAACTGGAACATTACAGAGGACAGACTGTAATTTTCTTAATCTGATGGTTCATCTATTTGTTATTTTTTTCGCTGCTGGGTTTGCTACTTCAAGTTTCTGTATTTCAAAATGGAATGAAAATCACCAGTCTTTTCAGCAGGAAGGAAATCAGGTACCTTCCACAGTTCTGGTCCTTGGTACCAGAAGGGAGAAGCCTTTTACACCAAATACCTGTTTTGTCCCCACTGCCTACAATAACCTGAGGACACATAAGTCTTTACAGCAGTAGAAAAGGAAAGAAGGACAAAGAGCTTTCAGCATCCTTTAGAAATCAGCCTTGCTCAGAAGCCCTGTAAAACTCTACACGTTCTGGATGATCAGCAAAGCCATCACAATGTGAGAGATGATTGAAATAAAAAACCTTCTGTAATAAAGGTTGAAGAACATAGAATCCTTTTTTCAATTATATTTTCTATTTGTGTGAATTAAATCAACTCAATTTAACTATTAACAAATTAACTATTTTGGTGAGCATTGAAACTAATGGAATCTGGTTTCCAATCAATGTGGGTCTTGCGGCTGCCTGGCTTTTTAACGGAATTAATCTGAAAGCTAAGGCATGGGTTCTTCTGTAAACAGAAACTTAAAAATACATATTCACTTTCCTGAAAAAAGCTTGTTAAAGGCTTTAATAGAATTTTGTCAGCTATTTGACATTAAAAACTCTGGTATTGAGTCATAATTCCTCCTCTAGTAAAGCAGATACTTTATGGATTAGATATATTTGTGTTTAACAAATTTATAATTGCTTTCTCTCAGGTGGATTTTCTGATGTCTAATAATCACTCATGACAGTCTGCTTTCTTTTTCACTGGTTTTCCTTCTGTAGGAACATTAGCTCAATATGTCTTCCCAGCCAGCTGACTTGAGAAAGCACTCAGGACTTAATAACTGAGAACTCTGAGCTCTCTGCTCTTTTTTTTTTTTTTTTTTTTTTTTTTTAATGTGGTATCAATCAGCTGGAAAAAAATTAAGTTTCCAACAAGCTGTTTGAAACATGCACATATACAGAGTGTTATTACACAAAGCTCATTACCTTAAGACAGTAAACTGAAAAGGGCAAAAAACCCGAAGAAATCTACCTTACAAAGCTACGAAGTATCTTTTGTGTGATTGAACAGCAGAGCTGGACTGCTGGACCTTCAGACTTCCACGTTCCACTGCTGCAAACTAAAGAAAGGACTACTGTCCCTGGGCTGATCGCTAGGAAAGGTCTGGTTGTATTTTGCGTATGGTTTACACAACTACTTTCTAGTGATCAGGATAATGCCTAAGATCAGGAATTCCTGGCAATTATTCCTACAGCAGAGAAATGGAGATGGTTAGATATTCCCAACAGCAGACACAGCAGCCGTTGTGAGCAAAGCAAAGCTAAGTCCACTCCGTCCTCTGAAATACAGTGAATGCTGAAAGAAGGGTGGGTCTGTCCTTACACATTCATTTACTAGTAAAACTTCTATTTTATTTACTTATTTCTCTTCAGTAGGACCTCTGAAATACAGCACCAAAACAAATCAGCAGAACCTGGCCCATTATTCATGAGGCTTTTACAGAAGGCTTTTGTCCCCAGTCCCTCCCGCCTGGGCATCTGCAACAGTGTGTCTGCACGGAGTGGGGGCTGCCCTTCGACCTCCTGCACGTGTGACAGCTCTGGCTCCTTCTGGCCAGTGCCAAGGGACAGGGTGGCCTGAGCACCATGATCATCCTCTCCCTGCTGGCCTGCCAGGTCAGAAAGCAGCTGCCTGTGACCTTGGCCAGCTTTTATACGGTGAGAGGTGGGAGAAGAAGCCTTTATCCACAGACCTTGCACTGCCAGCACTTGCTTGAGAGCTGACATATTTAAGTGCATTTTAAAAAAATCAAGGGGAATTGAAATTTTTCTTGTAAATGTTGGTATCATTTGTGCGTGTAAGACAAGGACACCTAGAGATATTGCACAGACATCTCAGTGAAGCAGCTCCCTTTTCTTGTCTTTGTCAGGTATATTTCACTTTCATTCGCTATAGAAAGATACTGGCTGCTCCTATTTAACCTGAACCTGAGGGGTGGATGGTATTCGTTTATATTTTATGCATTGTCCTGTTGAGTTACCACAAATATTCATCTGTCCTTAGGCGTTTACAAGCGTAGCTGCATCAGGAAGCACCTGCACATGCCAGCGGGTTTGCAGACAGCCTGAAGGGTCAATCAGGTGCTTTGCGGGACGCAGCACGCAGAGCGCGGGGCCTGCCGGGGCTGCAGGGGCTGCCGCTGCTGCTGCCAGCAGTCCTTGTTCCTCTGCTGCTGCTGTATGGCCTATTGGAGATGCTTGTTCTGCTCTACCGTGTTAAGGCTTTCTTGACACAAACAGGGGAGATCTCTGTCCTCACGTCTTAGTCATATTACCGTCGTATTTTTCATGACTCTATCCCCAGTGTCACAATACAAATGCAGAAAAATGGAAAAGGGCAACCAGTGGGTAGCTGGTCTCAAACACATTTATGCCAGTCCTCCTAGAACAACTACAGCATCCTCGTTTGCATTCCTGAGATAAAATTCAAAAGGGTTTTAAAGAAATAAGCTTACTTTTTCTTTTTTTTTTTTTTTTTTTTTTTTTTTTCCCATAGAGACAGTGTTATGGGAAGCCTCTGGGCTTTGCTTTCTGTTTCAGGAAACAATTTCACTTTGTTTAATTTGCAAGTTCCTGTGGTTGAGCTGGAAAACTGTGTCTTGAGACACCTGTGGCCTTCAGCTGACCCATGGCAGGAGATTTCTGCATCATCCACATGCATGTATGTGCACACACACACACGTATATATGTATATGGCAGTATTTTTATACCACATGGCAGCAAATTTTGAAGGGTATGGAATTATTTTCAGTTTGTCTGTGATGCAGTTACAACAGGAACACTACTCAGAAGGCAGAGCTGAGGGTACCTGACCTTTGGGTATTACAGAATCTATACAGTGCTTGCTGCCTGCCGTGGCATACGCACCAGCTCCTGTGCCCACTTACTTCTCGTCCACCAAAGAGGTGCCTTTCTTCTTTTTTTTTTTTTTTTTTTCTGCCATATTATAGCCCAAACCCCAACGGAGCTCCACAGAGAAGCATGATGAGGATTACAGGATGCTGCAGAGAGTCTCTATTACACTTAATCGTTGGATCCATTCTGAAGAATAAAAGGTATTCTCCCGGTGGTGCTGCTCTTCTATCCTGCTGCAGACTGAAGCTCTGAAGCGTGTACTAGGAGTGATGGGAAACAGGCTGGAAGATAAAGAAGCCTTCGAAATGGTCTTGATTTTCAGTGACTTGGTCACTAAAAAGAGTGTGAGGCATGTGGGGGGTGGTCAACTAAAATGGGAGGGTGGGTATTTGCTAACCTGCGACTACTCGGCTTTATAATGATGTCTGTCCATTTCCAAAACTTGGGCCAAATAGCTGCTGTAAGCAAGAAGTCCAGCAAGTACCTGTATTTCTATAAGCTTGAGATACCAGAAACTCCAGAAAGGATTGTATGTATGGAATTTCCCTTCCGTTAGGTCTCTTCATAACGCAGCTAAAGTCTAGTGGAAAGCAACTGGAAAGCCAACACCCTTTGCAACAAGGACGCATGTCTATCCCCCAAACAAACCTCCTAGTTTGTTCTCAGGGACGGCCTGCCGTTTAACTGCTGGCTAAACACGTACATATAGATATATACAGGTACATACAGCCCGCGCAGCATCGCACCCCACCTTGCGCTCACCCTGCTCCTGCCCATCCCACCCTCCCCGCTAACACTGGCTTGCCCCGCACAGCTCTGTCAGATACGCTGGGCACCGCGGAACGCGCCCTGCTCCGCCACAGGCCGGGGAACGCGACCCCCGCCCCTGCCGTTGCCCCGCCCCCAGGGGCGGAGCTGCCCTCCCCCCCCCCCCGCCCCCGCCCTCCCGCCGCCGCTCGCCCAGCGCCCGTGTGTGGGCGGGCGGCCAGGACATGCTCACTGGGAGAGCGTCGCGCCGCGCCGCGGCTACCGCACATGCTCCGTGGGCGCGGAGGGCACCGTCGGAGGTAGGGGCTCGCTCCGCCGCCGGGGCAGCCGCGCTGGCGCGCCCACCGGGCCGCGGCGTGCCCCGCCGCCGGGTGCCCGCTCGCCGCCGGCCCTGGTCGCGGGGGCGGTGCGCGGCGGAGCTGGCGGTAGGCGCCGGGCGCCGGCGGTGCGGGCCGCGGCGGTGGCGTCGGCGGGGCCGCCCGTGCGTGCGGGGCCCGAGCCCGCGGTGGGGCGGCGGGGGAAGGGGCGGCGGCAGCGGAGCGAGGAGCCGCCGGGCCCCGTCAGCACCTCGGCCAGCGGCGGCGGGGCCGGGCCGCGGCGGGGCCGGGCGGGCGGCGGGGCTCGGGCTGCTGCCCCGAGGGCAGCGCGGGGCCCGTCCCGCCGCCGCGGGAGGAGCGGGCCATGCCGGGCCCCGCCGATCGCTCAGTCCGCTGCCCCTCCGGTGCGCCGGCAGCGCGGAGGCCGCTCGCTGCGGGGGCCGGTGGGAGGCTTCGGACGGGCCGGGGAGGCCGGGCCGGGGTAGGGGCGGCGGTACCGGGCGGGGGGGGCTGCGGTTCCCGGGGGGCCTGAAGCATCCCGACGGTGCAGGGAGGGTGAGAGAGGCATCCGCCGCTCCTTGGGAGGAATTAAAAGCGATTTCAACAGTAGTGTGAAAGGCAGCTGGTGCTGAGGCACCTGCGAGGTGTCTCCTGGCCCGCGGGGTGCGGGGATGACCGGGGGGGGGTGGGCGAGGCACGGGGAACCCCGGGGTGCGGGGTGTGCACCTCGGCCCCCTGCGAGGGCAGAACACTGAACCGCAGGTGGTGTAACGGGTTGTGTCTAGTCATCTTGGCAAGGCCCTGCCCGTGCGGGCTCCACAGCTGGAAAACTTCATGCGAAACAGTAATTTGTGTTTCAGTTCTGCGCAATAAAACTGAATCTGCAACCCCTTCTCGTAGCTAGCATGGGAACGGATGCTGCTTTCTCTGTTCGAGGCCACAGAGGGCTTGCTAGCTGGACGGGGGGTCACATTTAACCACGTTTAGTGCATCCAATACATGATGGTTTTGGTGATTAATTCTCATTCCAGGTTTCTGAGGACTTTGAGTTAGGCAGACTTTGAAGGATGTCACGTTTGTTTCTTAAACACACTGGAGCAAAATTGCACTTAAATCTGTTCCTCAGTCTCAGTTTCCTAACTTTGCAAAGCTACTTCACTCTTCAGGAAATCACCTCTAAGTTTTTTCCATATCAGAGGCACACCTCAACAGAATTTCTTCCAAGGCAGTTAAGATCAAACTTTTAAAAAAAACCAACAACAAAACAACAGCATAATAAACAGTTGTTTACGTTTTGTAGGTACGTGTTCCCATTAGCCGTATCTAGCCCTACTAACATAAACCTCTTTCTTTTCTTTTGCCACAGACTGGAGGTTTCTCTGAAGCTTAATCCTCAAGATGAGGTTCTTACTAGCAGTTTTCTTTTTCATCTCGTTCTCCTTATGGGTTGAAGACGTCTATTCCAAAGAGAAGTCTTCAAAGAAAGGAAAGGGGAAAAAGAAGCAGTATCTATGTCCATCGTACGTGCCTTGTTTCTTTTATTCTTTTATATGATGGCAATCCTGCCATATTTTTAACAGTGGAAATTATGTGGCAATTGAAGTAGAAGGTGATGCATTCTGCTGAAAGAATGGGATTTGGGGTGAGAAATGGAGGAAGAGGGTTTAAGCAGCATCATAGCTAAGTTCTGTCAATGACTGTTTCTTCTGTAGCAGGTCCGCTGCTTTAATGAAAGGAAAAATCTAAGCCATGGTAAATAGTTTCATTCTCTGGGGGGGATTCCAGTCCAGTGTCTTGCTCTTTATGTGGAAGGAGTGATGTGGTCCTGCAGTGCTGTGCTGCTTGGTGGTGTGTTGCAGGTATACTGAGAAAAGCAAGGAGGATGCAAAGCAGTCGTGCTGAAGTGCAGTTTCTGGTTAGCTTAGTTCTTAAAGAGGAGGATTGTCCTGTGCCTATTCGTATTGCCTGTTGAACAGAACTAAGGTCCTCAGCATCTTCCATCGATGATTACAGTGCTATAACTTTTATGGAGGTGGATTGATTGTTGCTATAAAGCGTGCCCTTATGGAATAATAAGCTGTCTGTAACAATACAGAAATTAAAATCTGCGATTGCTCAGCTGAATAGAGAACAAATTCTGGACACCCATGATTATTTGATGTTAAAAATACTTCCTCTTTCTAACGCCTACCATGTTTGAAGTTGTGATCCATAGGACAATGCAGAAGTTTTATTTGTGAGTGCCTTTTTTGGCATTTTCTTGGCCAGTCTTGCTCATCTTCTTGGTGTTATGGTGTAAACATCTGAGGAAAAGATTGAATGCATATAATGGGTTGCCAATAAGTGTGGAAAAGCACTATGTCTGAAATGATGATAAAATTGTTTAGACAAATTTAAAACACATCTTTTCTTTGACCATAAAAGAAGACTGGAAGGTGAGACTGACTATTTAACATTAATAGACTTCTTCCACATAAATAAATAAAAAAGTAGAATAACCAGATGGAAGCAATGTTTGAATAATACCTTTTCAAGTTTCCACTGTTCAAATATGGACAGTGATGTTTATTTGTAACTCGAAGTTTCTAGAGTTTCTACATATGGTAAATCTTCCCATTCTTTTTTTTTTTTTTTTTTTAATGTCAAACCTAAAAAGTTATGTATCTTTGGATTTGAATACAGTAAGATACAAGTCTCAAATATGATCGTGGCTCATCTGAAATGACCCCTGCCCATTCTTTCCCCTTTGAATCGTTAAGCTGAGCTCTGACTGGAGCCTTTGGTCTGAGCTAAAAAAACATGAGGATTTTTAGCCAGGAGAGAAATGTTGTGATTGCCAGGACAGGCATCAGGATGAAAGTCCCCAGAAAGTGGGTTACACAGCTGGGAACTGAATCTTGATCTTCCTTGGTCTTGTCAAAGCAGCCAGCAGTTCTTGACTTGGCCTTAATTAAAATTCAAAACACTGATGTCATTTTATCTAGATAAGTGGGTGGATTTGGTTTTTTGTTTGTTTTTCTCTTAAGCACAGTATTTCTTGGTACCCTGTTCTTTATGATACCAGTTGACATTACAACCATTAAATATGAACTCATTTGTCACCAACATACTTGAAAAGCATTGAATAAATGATATAATTTTCAAAGTGATATTTTTGCATTCCAGCCAGTTGAAGCTTTCCACAGATTTGCTAGTGGAATCCAGTATTTGTCTGATGTATCATGTGTACAGTGTTGCTAGCTAGAATTAATTGCAGTAGCAATAAACCCTGTTGGATTTTCTGAATAATGAACAAGTTGTCTATTTCTTACTTGGCTGAAGTTCACAGCTTGAGAGACAGCCACTTGTAGCAGCGGGGTTGCAGGACTGCTGGTTTTCTGTGGTTGGCATCTAGAAGACCTCTCATGTGAATGAGCAATGAAAGTCAGTCCTGCCTTGCAGAGAAATTATCTAATGTCCTCTTAACTCGGGCTACTGATGGCAAACTTTCAATCATCATCGCTTTTTGAATAATCTTTCACAAACTTTTTGACTTGGTGGCACTCTGCATTATAAAAAAGGCTGCCTGCTCTTAATAATTTTTTTCCTGTGAAAAGAAAATAAGGAATCTTTCCTCAGATATAAACCAGACCACAAAGCGGTGGAGTGGGAATTAAGTGACACTGTAAGGGTTGACCAAAAATAGTACCAAAGGAAGTGTTTGAATAAAAAATTGCTAGTAAAGTACGAAGGAAATCTTTTAGAAGAATGCACTGTATCTTTTTTTAAAGAAAATACGTAGGATTGTGCATAGTTTTTAAAATTGAATGGTACAAATTCCTAATGAAAGCATGTATTTATAAGTTAAAATCTTAATCTGTCTTTAATTTGCATAGGTTATTGGTGCAATAGAATTTAAAGCTTAATTGTAACAAATTATTGCCTTTTGTTTCCTTATAACATGTGAAAAGCTAAATTTTACCTCCTCAAGAGAACAAAAAACCCCGCTAGTAATTATATAAGGAACAGTCTTCTCTTTACAAACTTTATAATGAAATTCAGATGTATGCAAATTATTTTCCAGCAAAGATTTATACTGAATGTGATGTTACTGCCTGAGTTTCTTGGTTTGATGTCAAGAAATGCATGCTGAAGTCCCAGGCCAGTCTTATAACCATCCATTTGTTTGTATGAAAACTGAGCATACTTGAACTTTTCCTTTTATGGCTCTCCACAACACAAGCCTTTTGCCAAATGCATCCCTCTGGCATGAAATTAGCTACTATTAGAATAAGCTGAAAACAAGCTGATTAGAAACCCCATTAAAAGTTCATTATTGTCTCATAAACAGATATTTCCTTCCTTCAATTAAGAAAATTCTATTTTATATCTTACAGCATTACGAATAATCACAAGAGGGTTTGCTCTACTTCTCCATGCATTGTGTGATAGTGGCTTGATTGACTGTCTTCATTTGTTTCTGAAACTGTTTCTCCCAGCTTTTCTGTCGATGGGTTTTGTGAAGCTGATGCTTAATCACTTGGTTCTTATTTTGATTTAATGCTTGATCAGAACAGCTGTAAGATTTCACACCTTACATTTAGATCAGTTTTCTTTTTACCTCAGGCTTTCCAAATGAGACAGAGTAATTATACTTGTGTCTGATTCCTGATTGTTGATTAACAAAGAAATTGATATATTAGGCCTAAAATCCTATAATAGGGAGTTCTGCAGCATAAATCTGAGAAACTGGCTTCCACAGATGCATAGTGCAGTAAAATAAAAGCTTTAGTGGAACAAAACTCTTGCCTTTCATCTCCATAGAAAATATATTAAAAAAAACCAAACCAAACAAACAAAAACCAGAAAACCCCAAAAGAAACAGGTCCACCTCTTCAAGAAAAAAAAAAAAGAAATTTGTGTATTACAGTCTTCTGTTTACAAAGGTTATTTTGAAATTCACTATACTGAATACAGATGATTTTGATATAGCTACAGATGGATTTAGTCGCTAGATCTGTTTCTTGATCAAAGACTACCCATCAGCTGTATTACCTCTGTTACTTAATTCCTATTAACTTCTTCAAAATTTCTCCTAATACCTGAGTTTGGTAAACGTACTGCGCAGCTGTGACTTTTTTTCTAAGAGCACTGCTGAAATATTTTTTTTTCCCTTTTATTATGTCATAATAAATACTTCAGTTATTTTATGATATTTGAGCTGCTGCTGTTACCCCCCAATCCTTAGTCACCCAGGAGGTCTCTACTCAAAGCTACGTGCAGGATCTGTGGACAAATGACATCATAAGGAAAGCGAAGTTTGTTGGTGGCAATGTTATAGGAGGCATAGAGATGTAAGAGTGTCAAAGAGCAGATAAGAAAATCAGTTACAACTGCGCTCGTAATCACAGTTATCCCTGTTAATTATAGTTTTAGTGTGACTCAGCTGTTGGCTTGCACGCTGTTCGGAAGGATCCCACAGCGTCCCTGATGCTCCAGCAGTGCTAAGAGCGTAACCTCAGTCACGTTCTTTTGTCTGGATGTCAGGACAGTGCTCCTCATGGTTATGCATTTGTCCATGTGAAGATTTATATCCCTGTGGATGATTAACTAAATACTGTGTGCTATCTATAGAGACTTCTTTACTCACGAAGCAGGAGCACGGATCATATTTTGGCTTGTGTTCAATACAACGTATCAGCTACTTCAGAAACGGTGAAATGGCCCTCTAAGCCCTCCATAAAACATGACTTGTGCCATCTGCCAGGGCAGAAGCTTAGGAAGGTCACAGATGCCAAGGTTCAACAAATGCCGCCTTTTAAAAAATAACAACAACAGACAGTGGAACTAGAGAAAAAAGCCTTTGATGTGTTTTAAACCTAAGAGTTGTGTGAAAGTCCGTCCTGAAATTTCTCCTCGTTAACTTTCAGCTTCTGGCACAATCTTCCCATAAAGACTAAAGTGGAAGTTCAAAGTGTATCTTGGATCTTCCATGCTCTCCACCTTCTTCTGAACAAGGACTTTTTTAAACTGTTTGAGGCATTTTGGGTGTACATGGCCTCTCTATCTGTAGTATGTGATCGTCCCTGAAATGTAAACGGCGGGAAAGTGGAATCATCTCTGGCTTCATTCCCATCTTGTAGAAGACACTGTTGATAGTCTGTGAACATTTTCATTTGTAGGTATGATGGGAGGGTTGATACAGTTTGTGGGAGAAGATGGAATGAAGTTGAAAGAAAAGCCTGAATTTGGCTGTGGAGGCAAGTTACATCTCACAGTCATTCTGAAGATAAGTACATTGCAAAGCCCAGGTCTGCTTCCTATAAAAATTCTTTTGCCCCATAGTAACAGCAGTTGGTCAATGGTTTAATTATTCTGTAGCATGTAATTCTCGTGGAAGGCTGTGATCCTGGACAGATAGGGCCACATTCCAGAAGGTTTGGGAATTTGTTTTCAGAGTGATACGTGCTAGGGAGTAAGAGGTAAAGCTATATAAGCAAAACCTAACTTCTCTTGTAAGACAGTAATTAATTGTGGCAGGCTGGTTCTTGTTCAGTAATTCTTCCTTTGTGAGCCACATTTACTCCATTCTGAACACTGTAGTTATGAGACACTACAAGTGTGCGCAAAGGTTCAAGACTTTGTATTACGTATACACCCTCCAGACTGAGAAAAAAACTTGGATCTACAGGTTAAATGACACCCCCCTAAACCTAAACCCAAGGAAAACCATAGGTCTAAATTCGGTTCTCAGATCCACAGAATGGATCTTTAAAGAAAAATTGTATAAAATATATCTCCACTTAAACCACCGTATAGGTGGTTAGATTTTACCAAGATCCATGTGCTGTCACAGTGCTTACCACATGTGGAAGAAAGACTAGGACAAGGAAGTGATGTGGATAAATTATTTTTAAAATATCTGTAGTTCTGCTTAAACATGTGAATGCTGATCATGTTTTGTGTCTGTGTGTGGTACCAGGACACAACAGGATACCCATTAAGCACAAGGGTCACTTAGGTGGTGACACTAGTAGGATGCAGAGATGCCTCAGCTAGGAGCAAAGAGGCTAATTTTAAGAAATTGAAGCATTGTTGTGGGCTTGCTGGGAGCAGTACTGGTCAGGCTGGATGAAGGCACCATCCTAAATAGGTTCTATTGGTTTGGGGGCTGTCATCTCTGTGGTGGGCAGATGAATCAACTGGCTTTTCTCAAACTTAGGGAATAACAATGCACTTCAGATTACCACATAAACACTCCTTAAGGTGTCCACCCCACAATTCAGGGTGCCCAATCTGGGTTTCTCTTTCAAATTCTGCTATGAAGGAACCTTTCTTTCTCTTTGTTTACCACACTGCGTTACTTCCACATTTAGGTACTGAAGTTACGTGTCTAATTTTAAGTCTTTAGCTGTCAACTGCATTTGTGAAGACACATAAACAGTTACTCAGAGTTCCATAGTTTTAATGTAATTGGAGTGATACACTTTGCATCGGAGGCACTGTAGTTATTCTTCCTAGTAATAGAGACGTTACCTGGTATGGTTTGGAAAGGTAGCTGTTAAGCATCCTAGAGATTGTAGAGATCACTCAGAAGGGTTATATCGTATCTCATTGCTTTGTATTAACCCAGTTTTATGCTTTGAGTAGTTATATTCAGAAAATCAAATTTCTGCAAATCAGAACACTGATAGTTCATATCAGGGAAACTGTACTTACAATACATGGTGGGGTAACACATACTCTGTTTCCCAGAACTTAGTTTTACCATTCTCAGATACGCACTGCCATGTTATATGACTAAAATGTCAGTTTCCATCACATAAAGTAGATAAACTGTACTAAAATCTGTTTTTTCAGCATTATATAGGGAATTTTGCTGGAGATAACAGTGTGAATCAGAATACATACTTTTATCTGACACTGAACAGGTTGCCTGGAGAAGTTGGTGCCCCATCCCTGGAAGTGTTCAAAGGCCAAGCTGGATGGGGCTTGGAGCAACCTAGTCCAATGGAAGGTGCTTGTGGCAGGGGGACTGGAACTACATTATCTTTAAGGTCCCTTCCAAACCAGTCTATGATTCTGTGTCTGTCAGACAGTAATTTAGAACTATGCAAAGCAAAGCTTAATGATAGATTACCCAAGCTGTGCACTCTAAGCAAATGCCAGCAATAGAACAAGCATGCTACCTGACTGTCTGGGCTGCAGTGTACTATAAGATGGTTGCGAATACGTCCGTGAGATGTGCTTTGTATTTTTTTTTCCTGATTGTCACGCCATAAGTAAAAAGTACATATGTGTTCTCTTCTAAAATTAGAGATGCTTCAGCATAACGGGATCTTAAGACTAGTAATCAGGGCTGCAGGTGAATTAATACAACAGCAAAGTTTCTGCTTCCCACTTGTGTAGAATATTGTTTATATTTTGTTCTCCAGTCATCTGCCTTTAGCACTGTGTGTCATAAGGACTTGTAACTTCAGTGAGCTCTGAGAGACTACACGTCATGGTAACCTGTAGAGCTATAATGTCTTCTGACAGTTTTGCTTAACATGAACAGTATGAAGCTATATACTTTTAAAACCAAGTGTAATGTATGCTTCCTTTTGCCATGTATACCTGCTTATCTAAAATTCTGGATTTTGATTAGTGAATTATGAAAATAAATATCCATTGCCATCAGTTGAAAATCTTAATCACGTTTTTTCAAAGGCAGAGATAAAATGTGTAGAGCTGCATTGGAAGAGGAAGATATCTGCTGATATGCTGAGATTACTGCATATCCTGTGAAATACGGTATTTAAAGTAATTCTTTTATTCATCAGTGATACCAGAAGTAGCCTCCCAAAGACGAGAGAGAGGCCAGTCATATCACACAGAGATGTTATGCGAAAAGACTAACTGTACTTTGTTTTCTTTTGGGCTTTTAAGGACACTTTGCAGAAGTGAGAACACTTCTGAGAATACTGTTTGGGTTTTTTTGCAGAAAAAGAGAAATCATACTTTGGGTTTGGGGTTTTTATGTTGTGGTTTTTGAGTTTGGTTTTCTTTTTTCCAAAATTGTCATTTAGGCAAAATTCTGGATAAGGCAATTTCTAGCTTTACTGTTACTTGCTTTTAAATTCCCTTTATAGCAACTGTAAGGCTTCTGTTGCCTTACCCTTTTTTATTTACCGTATCTTGTGTAGAACTTGTTGATTACTGTGAAGGCTTCTACTGCGTTTCCACTTCCTAATGCTTTCCAGCAGTTCTGCGTACATTTGATGCAAGCTGAAATTAATGTATTAAAATTACAAGGCTTTCTGCAACTGGTGGAGATCTAAGGGGCATTTTAGGCTAGTTGTCAGCTTTTCACGAGTGTGAAAGTTGTAGGTTGAATAAGAAAAAGTGGTAAGTAACTTCTCACTTGGTGTGAGTGTTGTTATGTGGGAATCAGACAGCCTGCAGCAAATCCATGTACTGTTCTTGTCAGGAAAGGAGACCTGAGCTCAAATGCTTTTTATTTTATGTAGTCTATACATTTCCCTACCATTAATTCATTCCAGAATGGCCAGTTGAGCACAGTGGTAGTGGTTTTAGGTAAATATCTTAGTGGCACAAATAGTCCCAAACTCTTTCTCCAAGCACCTAACTCATTAAGTCATTCTGTTCATCACTCTGAAAGTGGCGTAACCTCTTAACTCAGCAAAAGCTACAGATATGATTTATTGATTTGCAGTTGAAATTTAGGCCTTTTGATCAGCAAGGGTCTCTGAAGACAATCCAGTCCTTGTAATGATGTCACATGAATGCTATTCAGTGATGGCAGTTCAATGTCAGCATGCTGTAAAAGATCACAGTGAATAATATATAACTGATACTCAGCAGAGCTTTTTTTTCCAGTAGCTATTTTAACCACTTTCAAATTCTTTGAAATTCAAAGTCACCTTTAAAAAACAGCAGTTACTGACTCTCTGTATATCTTCTCCAAACTCAAAACAACAGCTGTTGCATTTCACTTAGTTCTTATATAAATGAGGATAAACGTGTGCACATTACACTTGTGTAAGTTCAAAACACTATCCAACAACTTGCAGAAGATGTGATTGTGTTGTTCTTTACCAGAAAGCAGTGCTGCCACCCGTTCTTCCCATCACCATCTGCCCAGTGCAGTAAATCTCCTTTGCCTAATTCATGGATGACCTTTGAACAAACAGCCTGAACAGATATTTGTATTAACATACTTCTGCAGTGCAACTCAGATCTCACAAAACTACCGCCTTTTTCCTCTTACTTGAAGAGACAAATAAACCTGTCAACTGTATTTGGCTTTCTTTTGATGCTTACTCATTTAATTTTTCAGACTCTTTCCTCTTTTCCTCATTGCATTTTACAAGCATCTGTATTTAATTTATGTGTTCATGTTATCCTGTGTGGTTCAGATTACCATCATCACTATTTAATGAACTTCTTTGTATAATCCATAGCAGAAATTAAAAAAAGTAGGATTTAATCTTGTGCATTAGTTGTTTGGCTTTGTTTTGCTATTTCATTAATACTGGGCTTGTATGGTTTAGAAAGAAATCCTATGGTGTGTGTTAAGGAGACCCTTGTTTTATAAATATTATACCTGTAGGCATCTGATGTAGATGTTTGAGATGTTAAGATGTGCAACTTGCAAGGAAGCAATGCCATGAACCTTTTTGTATCAGCTATAATACAGTGTACAGAGTATTTGCCTGCCTTTGTCATAGTAAATGAACATTCTTTTCTGTCTCGTTTCTGCTATGAGATGGAAAATAATCTTAAAAGTTTTACTTTGTTTTCCAATTGTCCATGTCATGGTAACTGAAAAAAAAAAAAGCATACAAAAGTGGTTTTGATACTTCTGTAGCAACCTGTTCATTGGTAAAGGTCATCACTGAAAACTGAACACAGAGCTCAAAACTACAGAAAAAGAACAGAATTGAACAGAACATTTCAGTTGGAAGGGACCTACGGTGATCATCTAGTCCAACTGCCTGACCAGTTCAGGAAATAAATTAGTTCTTTAGCATGATGATACAGATCAAAGTCAAATATAAAAAGCTATAAACACAACCCAGGGATAATTTTTTGGAGGTGAATTTATCAATTATTTGAAGGGGTTAGAACACTTATTGCTATTTAATCACTCTAATATTAAATTGGCAGAGGTTTATGGTAGACAGAAGAAGGACATGCTAGTGGAAGTTAACATATCTTACTAAAAGTAAAAAAAATCCTTGTTTTATTAGGGGACCATTTACCTCTGGATGAGTTGTGATAGAACAAGTTGTTTGCCTGTGTGGCTCTTAAATGTCGCAGAGGTTTTAGTGCCTTTGCAAGAGATGGGTGAGGAATTACGTACTGCAGCCGCTTAATGTTGCTCCACATTTTCTTCTCATCTTGTGTGCTGTGGTTTAAGCTATGCTCCTGCATACAAACATTTTGGTAGCTACATCTTTTGGTAGCCTTCAGAATTCACACTAGTGCTGCTGATGAGTAGTAAGTAGTCTGAAATTTCAGGGAGGGTTGAGATGTTATTTACTGTTGTAGCTGAGTTCAGGCATGCTTTTGTCCAGCATGTATAACATCAAGCAAATAAGTAAACAGATATGCAGCTTTAGGTTTCAGAAATACCTGGAATACAATAGGGAAGACAGAAATATGATTTATTTTTTTCTGAAGGATAAAATGCTCACAGAGTATCAAAGAGACTATGATAGAATAAAATACAGTTACATTATTATAAATGGTTACGTGGTTTTAATAATAGGGATTATTAAATAAATATTTAATTCATAGTTTTACTTATAAATATTTTAGCTGTTAAATGAGGAGATTAAATCTCCTTGTGAAGGCCTAGTAAGTGCTACCAAGTCAGCAGATCTTGCTCATTTGCTCCTGTTTTTTCCTTCATGGTTTGAGTTAAAACAGTTGATGTTAAAGGTGGGGTTATTCATAAAAGCTGTGCAAGGGCTAGGATCTGGTCTCATACCCATTTTTCAGTGATACCATGCAGTGACATTTTACAGTGATATCATGCAATGGTGGCAGTTATTTATTAATTAATTATTTTCCCAGCAGTCAGTAAGGAAGATGCTGAACAGGAATTAAAATCAGGAGGTCTGGTACATTCATGCAACTTTGTTTTTTTTTTAAACTGGCCAAAAGCCTTTGGGAGAGTCCCAGAGGACATGAAGGAAACTGAAAACTGAGAAGAAAACTAGCAGTGAACCAAGATGTTATAAAGAATAACTCATAGGTCTGTCAAGCTGACTTTGATACGGGAAAGAATAATGAAAAAAAGAAATTAAACAAGGTAAAGGAGGCAACAGCAGCTGATACTGATTATGGAAAACATACAGGAAATGAGCTGGATCATTTTAAAAAATATGTTCATACATTTGTTTGCTAGAGGTAGTAGTGTTGATGCATATAACTTATGCCTCTGTAGGGTGTTTGTCTTATTTCTCCATGGCATCTTGGTTACTAAATTATAATGACAAAGTCAGCAGAGTAGTCACTATAAAATGGGTGGAAAAGTGTTTACAAGACTGGAAAACATTACTGAACAGGTTCTACAAGCAACATACAAATTTATTTACGTGACATTATCAGCCTGCTAGGTGCTTGGAGTACCTAGGGTGGGGACTGATGCACCCTTATTGCTTTTTATTACACTCAGTTTCACGTTACTCTTGTACCTACGCTTACCTGTCACAGGCTCTTTTTAGTTTTAGCGATTATTTTAGTTTAACCCTCAGCACAGTAACAGCAGGGCAAATGGAGGTATTTAAATTCCCCCTGCAAAAGCAAAGGAGAGTCCAAGGCCTGGCTTTCTGTAATAAAGCTGTAATTAGCACTTGACCGTGAGATTATGCAGTGGCTCCGGCGCTGGGTGGAATAGCTGGTGCTGGCATTGGCGGAGAGGAGGCTGCCAAAAACCTCGGCATGGATTGGCACCTACAAAGTGCCCGTCAGTTTATTTATGTTCCTAAGCTGACAGTCACTCAAAATAGTTCGGGTGGCTGCCTTCTGCTGCTGAAGAAATCATCTCCCTCTGGATATTTTGTTAGGAGGGAAGGGAACAATTAGTGAATTGCTGTTTATTTCCAGATTTACAGATAAGCTTTAGGAGACCATTCGCATTTGTTATAGTTTCTTGGAAAACACTGCAACATCACAAGGAAAGGAAGACTGTATAGCGTGGAACCTGAAAATACCGAAGATATTTTGCTCATGAAATGGCATGTCTGGCATGTCTTTAAAATGACAAGTTTAAGTACACAGTTGTTTCTATCTTAATAGTAACTAATGCACTTTTTTTCTTACAGCCAGCAATCAGCTGAAGACCTTGCAAGAGTACCTGCAAACTCTACCAGCAATATCTTGAATCGGCTGTTGCTCAGTTACGATCCCAGGATAAGGCCTAATTTCAAAGGTTTGTCAGATATCCCAGCCTTTTTTTTCAGTCTTTGGAATTTAACTGTTGTTGTTTGCACACACAGAAAATTTATGTAAAGATAATATTCACAACCTAAATTTTAGGTTTTGGGGTTTTTTTGGTTTTTTGTTTGTTTTGTTTTTTTTTTTTAATGGAAAATTTCCTAGATAGCATGAAACTGCAGAAAGCATTTACCCTTTTGAGCTGCAAGGTAACATGTTAGGAGTTCATCATCATAACAATATGTGATGCTTTATTATTATTACTATTATTTTATAAAAGCTTTTTAAAAGTAGAATAGAACTTTTAGAATAAAAATTTTAAATGTCTTTTTATCCCTACATTCTCGTTAGACTTTAGTAGTATCTCTGCTTCACAGTATTCTAAAACATCAAAATTCTCTGCAGACATCCTTCAAGGTGACTTTATAAAAATTGGGATCAGCAGTATCACTGCTTAGAAACCATACAGCTATTAAAATCCCTTAAAGATACGTTAGTAATACAGCTTATATACTTTGGGATTTCAAATGCGTTCTCTGCCTTTAAATATCTCCCTTGTATCAGATGATGTAGGAATCTTCCATGTAGGCAAACATGATTTCCTTACATGTGCAGAAAAGGTTGGAATAAATATTCTCTGCAAAACCTCTAACAACTCATACAGCTGTAAGTTACACCTTCCAGGAATTAAATTATTTCCCTGCTGGAAAAAGACATAGACAATTTCATTATATAACAGACATAACTGATGTAAATAAAGTCTTTCATTTTAAAACTTACATGTAATTATGTGTACATTAAAAGATACCTTGTTGAAGATGTCCCCGCTCATTGTAGCAGAGTTGGACTAGATGACCTTTGAAGGTCCCTTCCAACCTGGACAGTTCTGTGATTCTGTATTTTAACATGCATATCAATAGTATGAGAAATTTGGAAATCTATAAACTTTATTGTGCTTTTGAAGAGACCATTTTCAGATGTTCTGTTTAAGTTTTGTAAATGTATTAATCTCAGTTTCAGCAAGTGTCCCACTTCTTTCATATTCTCTGTAGAATCATATTTATGTTTTCAGCACTGAACCTTGTCACAAAGAATAAATGTCCAGCCCCTGCTCTACCTGTTCTTCAGCATGATCAGCTTGAAATCACAAAGCATGTTGCAGATTTCTTTATATTTTTGATAACCCTGCTGGCAGTCTGGTAAGAATTAAGATGGAAGGAAAAGGGAGGACATGTAATGTTAACTTACAAGGAGGTGGAAGAAAAAAAAACATTTTCTGACAAGTGGTTTGCCCACGTTAAAACATTCCTCACACATCAGTGAGTTTCTTGGACGGTACTTCCTATTTAAATCTGGAAGAGAAAGCATGCTCCTGACTACTAGTGATGTCATGGGTGCTCTGTCACACGTCGGGCATTAAATAAGGTAGTATGTCTATTGCATAACCAAAAGTGTCACACTTAGCTAGTCTGATTTTAAAAAACCCACCACAAACTGGTTTAACTGGAAAAAGCGAAATTTCGTCTTAGTCATTTTCTCATGAACCAAGAGAACAAGTTTGAATTTATGTATTAACTGTACACCAAAATATTTCATGCAGAGAAGCAAACTGTTAGATGAGGCATATATTACTTTGTACTGTATTTGCTTACTCTGTCAAAGTAGTCTTCATATATTCTTATACCTCTTTTGTTGCTAAAAATAGGAAGAAACCCACTAAATGAAGTATTTGTAACAGTGGAAATGAGATCAGATGCAGGCATCTTGTGTACATACTGACACTCTCAACATATAGGTGCTAAATAAAACTAGCGGACCATAATTAGTTCTCACAACCATCAGGCCCCTTCTCCTTGCTTCATGATAACTCTCTGTTAACACCAGATTAAATGACTGCCAATCAGTTCCCCCAGGGTGACAGAGGGCAGATGTAGCAGCTGTCACACCATCCCTCTTCAACTACAGGAATCCTGGCTGTGGAAAAGAGGAAAAAATCCAGGCTGTCTTAGTATCTTCACAGCTGCTGGCTTCTAGAAATTTTTCTTGGCAAATTCGTAACCATTGTAAAAGGGAGCAGCTTTCCAACGCTCTTGCACTGAGTCTAGATAGCTGAAAGCTGCATGCAGTAGTTTTTATCTGACTGTATTCATACTTTACGGTTATGTACTTAACTTGCACAAAGTAGCCTCTTACAATATAAGTAAATGTCTGATCGTAAATCATAAACGGGTAATTTGGGATGATAGATCATCATTATGACCTTGACAGTTGAAAGTATGTGCTGCCAGAAAAGTGAATTGCCTCTGTCCATTATGCTGTGTGCAAAAGTAATACTGGACTGTGCATTCTGTGATAACAGAAAATCATGGAATTTGAAAATTATTCAGATTTATGATCTGTGAAATGCTTTAATCTTGGCACTCTGGACTAAGGATTTTTTTTTTCTTTCTGTTTTCTTATCACTAGATTGAGAATTTTTGTGATTTCTGTTGGCTTTCAATGGATATAGATTAAACCACAGCTTTTGAAAACTGTGTATATACTAACTTGATGAGATAAAGTTGTATGACTGTATAAAAAAACATTTCACATTGTGGTACCAGTAAAAAGGAGCTTTAAATGAAGGATAACGTGCCTTTAATGGATTGTATAGTTCACTCAAAATATTTTTTTTTCTTTTTTTTAAGGAATTCCAGTCGATGTTGCAGTCAACATCTTCATTAACAGCTTTGGGTCAATTCAAGAGACAACTATGGTAAGACTGAAATGAAATTAACATAGCACACGTGGAGATTTTCTTCTTAAATTAAATTTCAGGCTGACGATTATGAACTATAAAGTAGAAAGGATTGTTACAATTGTAGATACTGAGAACTGAGTTAATGGGGTTAGGGATAGACTAACTGTGCTCTATGCCATCAGTCTATTAATCTATTTCACTCTATATTTGTCCACAGATTTTTATAGCTTTTAGAATCTGATGTATGTGAAAGGAAATCCATGGTTTCTAAGATGCAAGAAATACATTTATTTCCATAAGTTATTAAGTTCAGGGGAAGAACACATTTGGTAGTATGAATCAAATAATCATCCTGAGAGTTAATATGTAGGTTGTTTTGGATATTACTAAAGAAAATACCAGGACTGTATGAAAGAAAAAGAACAGACATGCATAAGGCTGAAGCATACGGGTTCTCTGTTTTATGTAGATCTGAGGATAGGAGTAAATCATGGAGGGATAGAAGGAGGAGGAGTGAAGGAGTACACCATCAATGATCATACTTTTACTCCTGTTTATTTACTGTGTGACAGAGAGAAGCTGAGGAGTTTCTGAAAGTGTGTTTCCAGTTTGGTCAGAAAATTTCAAAATGTCAATAACAACACCAAATAGTGTACATTATGATTTTGACTTTTTTGTTTCTTTAGGAAATAAAATCTATTTCAAAAGAAGAAATCATTTCAGCAAAGCCCTTTCCGTTATTTCGGGACTTGAAGATCTTTTTAGCAATGGTATTTCCAACAAATACCATTAAAAATATTGCCATAAAAATGTATTTAATTGTTGAAGGTGTTCTGAACCGATCAGAATTTTTCTTTCCTATAAAAAAGAGGGGTAGACCATGTCTTGGCAGTATGTGGGAAACCACAGACAGGGCATGCACTCGGTGGGAGTTCTGAGATGCTCCCTGAGCATCCCAGTTAGAAATAACTGGTCATCTGCTGCATCCAAAGCATTGATGCAGTTCCCAAAATCAGGCTGCTTTTTTAAAATACTATGACTAAGGCAGCATTCCTACTCGTAATGGCATACAAGCATAAACCATAATACGGCTGATAAATAATAAAACACTTTTTGTTGGTGGTGGAAGCACCCACTTAAAACTCAGAACCAGCTTACGTGGTACCCAAAGACATTTCACTAGGACTGTGGAGCCACTCAAAGTTAAACATATGTGATGGCTGAAACAGCTTTTGAACAGCTTGGCCAGAATTTTCTGTTTCTGGAACTAAAAGTGAATAAAGATTTAGATTTGATTGCAAATGATAGTAAGTCAACTAATGGCATTAGTGGGAAGTGACATTGAAACAAAGAATGTAAGTGTGCCAAAGATACCTTGAGATTTATTTCTGAAAACAAAAGGGGGACTGAAGTTTAAAGAGGGGCAGGGAGGAAGAGCAGGAAAGTAGGAGTGAGATAAGTGTCTAAGATGGCAGGTATATTAGGCCAGATGGCCCTTTCAAGTTTCTGAAATTTATTGCATGCCTTAAAAAGTGACTTTTACAGAGGCTTTTTTACAATTGACCCAGAAAATAGTAACAAAACATGAATAGAAGAGGTGTGCTTCTCCCCCCCAAAAAAAAATTAAGTACGCTCTCTATAGCAATGTTTGCCTGCCTGTCTGTGATTTTCTGATATGATCACTTACAAATTTGCCAGGATGTTCTTTAAGTCATGTTCTCCTCCGTATTTCAGAATTTCAGACATGATCCTTACTTCAATTTATGCATTTAGATTTATACACCCAGCTGATCACCATGATAGCTCAGCATGTTTATGTCAAGTTTGGATTACTTCTTGGTTGCCTTAATGTATCACTGGAAGCACTAACAAAAGAGATGGTTAATCTGTTCTCCCATATATAACTTGGGAAACTTTTCCTGCTGCAGTGGGCATTGGGTCCTGTGGACATTCAGGAACCACTGCTTTCTTGGGGGTAGGCTGGTACTTGTCTTCAGATGGTCTGGGCAATGCAGCAGACAGTAGAAGCGAGTCCCTTAGACTAGAAAGAAACTTCTGCTTCTGGAATCACAGAAAAAGTGTTTCCTGGAGCTGAGATGCCAAGTCCGTGAAGGATGAGGGGCCTCTTGCATTCAGAAAGGAGAGACGTTTGCAGGCAGCAATGGAACTGCTGAAAAATGTTCCGTGGTGCTGGAGAGGAGCGTGGCTGGCTGCACTGTCTGCATCCCTACTGCCTCTGGCGTTGGTGTGAACCGAGGAATATGGATTTCTTGACTGTCTTTAAAGTTACCAGAAGGTACTGAACTGGTTGGAGTGGTGTCATTACTGACACCAAAATTTGTGAAATAGTGTATTTCTGAGTCTTTCAGTCGATGAAGTCTCATGATGATTCTTGGTTCTGTAGCCACTTCTGGCTATAATAGCTGAATTTATAGGTTTTCGCAAAATATATCTGTGGGGGTAAAGCATCCTCTTTTAGCCATGCTAAAGGGATGATTCCTTCTTCTGGGTGATGGAAGGGTGGGCAAGAATAATCGTGGGTGACAGGTGACTGGGAGTGAGGTGGTGGTAGAAGGCCCAACAAACCAACGTGTAGAGTGCCAGTGAGGAAAGGCCGATCAGCATGCTAATCTTCTGCTGTTCAGAAGGGTGTTGAAAGAGATCAGAAGGAAGAATCTTCAGCAAGATATTTCAACATCGACAAGTTGTCAGGTATCGCTCTCTTAGAGCACTCTCAGAAGCAGCCAGCTCTGGGGTTAATGTCTGGAACTTCTGACTAGTCAACAGGCTCCCACAGTGTCCCTCGCCTTAACATCGTGGTGGCTGGTTCTGATGGTTCTTCATGTATTTCAGGAATCCCACAAAATTATTTTCAATTACTTTTTCCTTACTGTCCTTTTGGTCCCATGATGATTGCATTCTTAGCTGTGCAGCTGGCTCGTCCTCAACAAAGAGCAGAGATTGCGTCCCACTGAAGTAGAGTCTATTTAGCTTTAAGAGGGAAAGGAATTTCTTCATCGAAAACAGTTGACAGGTTTGAAGTATTATTGTTTTGAAGCAAGACAGGATCCATAGCGTGGATCCTGTGCCCAGAAGCCTGTATTGCTTTAGTCAGTCCCTGGTGAAGAAACTGAAGGGCAAACGTTTGCTCTGTGCCTAGAAAGGGTAGTCTTCACGTTGTGTTGGTGAATGCTCACAAGAGAATTGTGACTTTTCACGCATGTGTCAGACAAGTTACCTGGAAAAACTAAACAATTTAACAATTAGTTAAATACAGAGAGAGTAAGAATTTGTACAGCTAAAATGGAGAAGAACTTATACCAGAGCTGCTACCTTCCCGTGAGCTTCCTTTATCTTGAATCTGTAATTTGTTTTCTTCTAGCTCATTAAACTACTTGTCTAGGATCCCCATGCTAACTCTGCTTCTACTTTTGCAGTTTTTGGTGGTTTTTTTTAGACTGCAGATTTGTGGGATAATACAGTGATTATGTCACATTTAGCAACTGTTACAGACTGGATCACCAGCCAAGGATTCCTAGGGACGGATCCTTTCTGGTATAAAAACCTAAAGGGCTATAACATTTTAGCTGTGCTGATGATCTGATCCTCTGTCTACAGAATCTATATTCAAGGTTTGTACATGCAGCGTAATCTTTCTTCGCTGGCTGAAATGGCAAAACACCACTTTCTCTTTTTCCTTTACTTTAAAACCTTGCAGAAAGGTCTGTTTAATATTTATGTATATAAAGGAAAACTCTGTTTCATTATTTTAATATTAAAAATGCTATTTTCTACTTTATCAAAAGACAGCACTATCATGCTTCCTTTCTTTGTATGAGTGCAGTTCGTGTAAAAAGGAGCTTGTCTGGCCACATGCCCACTGTTTAGTAGGCTGCATTTGAAACATTTCTTAGAATGCCTCCCGTTTCAACCTCCCTGAAAACAACTTGCCTTCTGTTGGAGTTTCATGGGAAAAGAAAGCCCTGTAGAATACTTTTGTGATTCTTTTTACCTGCCAGGTCCTCCTAGCTCTAATGCTGATGAATATCTCTTCCACCCCCCACCCCTAGTTTCAGGCTTTTTAATTTCTATTTGACTCTCCTTTATTATAGAATGGCAATCATTCTGCAATATTCAAGAATGTTTGTCAAATTTATAGGAGAAAGACCATGTGCTTCATGCAGACAACTTCTTCAGCCCCTAATTGTAGTGCACATACTGAATCTTAAAATTCATTGCCCAAATTTGACAGGACTGGTCGCAGACTTCTTTCGAAATAGATTTATACCAGATCATAGTCTATGCTGCTGCCAGGTGTTGTAATAGTTCATATTCTAAGAAGCAGCCCTTCTGCACGTCATCGTCTGGCTAGCCACAGTTTTGTATCCTGACACCTCTTGGCTTCCTTGTGCATTTTCTTTATTGCCTCAAGTATGCGGTGGATTTCCTCTCCATGTACCCCCTGTCGCAAGTCTCTGTCAGTTCGGTAGGTCTGAACCTGCTTCTTTTAGGTTAACGGGATTTGTCTTCCATTGACTTAAATAGGAACAGAAATAAGTTCTTAAGACATCACAACATCCAGTTGTTTGCTATATTTAAGTTCATTTGTGATAGAGCAAGAAAGAAATTAAAACAGCATCCATCTGATTTTACTTCCAATTCTTATTTTGCCAGTGCATTCTGCTTTTCAGTGGTGTAAACGTCTCCTTCTTCTAAATGGGTAAGCTGAGGGCAAGTGTTGGATGCTGGTTATCATTTGCCTATGGCTTTGTGAGGGCGTCCTGTTTTGTTTATGGGAAAATTAATTTTGGTGTGATGAATAATGTGATGGTTGTGGGCACACACAGTATGCAGTATTTATCTCACATAGTTTAAAGTAATAGTTTTCACTGAGACAAGAAGTGCATATGGAATGGGATCTTCAGCGAGAAGCAAGTAAAGTAAATTTTCAATTATATACTTATAATTGAAAAGATGCTTTCTGAGATAATGACCTGAATTCCCTCCTGCTCTGAAGCTTTTCTGTGAGAACCTTCCAGTACGAAGTCACTTCATATTAACAATTATTTTATATTTCTTGTTTACTTTGGCAAGATAATATAGGTCTTTGTATAAATAAGTCAGACCGCATATATTTTTTCAAAATCGGACTGCCAACAAGTAACATGTCTCTCAGAACTATGCATATTAATAAATATCATCTCAGTTCTTTCTACTTCATTTTGATGCTTTGCTCCTCTTTACAATGCAGTAAGGAAAAGTATTAGGCAGTATAGTGTCATGAAGAAATACAGGGGCTGATCTGACTGGTGGACTGGGCACAGGAAAGCGGGCCCCGTATTCCAATTACCAGGGTAAATCATCAGGGTAAATGATTCTGCGTGAGGTCTTAGCCAAGTGCACTCCATCCTGTTGAAGTCAACATGACTGTCTCAACATGGCACTTGCTCTGGACTGTAAATGTACACAATGTAGTAAGTACGACAGAAGAGAACTCACGTATCAACAGAAAAATGTGTAAGAATGCATTAATGTGTAAAATAACTAAAATTTGTTTGGTATGCAGAATACATTGACAAATCAAAAATATGTTGAGGACCTTCACTCACAGATTTCTAGCATTTTGCTATAAATGTAAAGCAGTAGCAGTGTTTTCACTGCTCTGAAAGCCCTTAACCTCAAGGTGCTTTGTGGTGAGTGAAAAAACAGAACGCACCATAGAAGACAGCTAAGAAGACTGGAGACAGACGTTATCTTACATATAGAATTTTGGTTTATTTGGGGTTGGTTTTGTGCTTTATTTAAACACCACCTTTATTCATTTTCTGTATATGATCTGCCTACTTATACATAAAAAAGAGGCTCTGGCTTAAATGTAAATGTAAAAAGCAAAAAAGACTTAGAGGTAGGACTGAAAAATCATAACTGACGTACTAGGTCAGATTTTTCCTTTGGATGCACACAGCTTTCAATAAGGACAGAACGTGTGCGGGTATTGTTTTGCCCCGAGACACATGCTACTCCAATTGCCAAAGGCAAAATTAGTGCATGGCTCTACTACTGTCCACCCTTGATCAAGAGTCCTGCTGAATCCAGAAGGAAATTTCCTCTGCGTAACGCCTTTTTTTGTCTCTTTGAGACTTATTCTGTGTCTGCTTTCCTAGATGCTCTTTCAGTACTCGTATTGCAAGCTGGTACCGGTTTTCCTCAGTTACCAGCACAGTCCCAAATCACTGTTACAAAGTGTGAGGCTGTATTCTGTGTGTGCAGTGTAAAATCTGTGATCTACCTGGTCCGTTTTCCGCTTTTGCAGGGTGATGTTTTGCCATCAGTGTGCCAGTTAACCAAATGGGGAATTAAGCTGGAGTTTAAACTCACAGGATGCCCTGACAGGAGTGAGATCGTGTCTGCTGCTTGCAGCAATTGAGTGGAGCCAAGCTATCGCCTCCCTCTGCCCTGCTGCTTGCTTTCCCCATGCCTAGAAAACAGGGGGCTGCTATCCAGGGCATGCAAAAAAAAATGGTGCTGGGGGAGACCATTTGGTCCTTTTTTTAAAGAAAGTTACTATATTGAAAAGATGAGTAAGGCATAATTACCTATTTGTAGTAAAGGCTATTAAACTCTAAGATTTATGTTATTTGAATAGCAATTACTATCTTTGTGGTAGAAAAATGAGGGCATAAATTTTTTTTCTTTTCGGAGTCTGATAGAATTGTTTTCTTTCTCCATGGGTTTTTGGCTAGACTTTTGGCTAGTCTAATAATTATTTATTCTTCCCATCAGGATTATAGAGTCAATATCTTTCTAAGACAGAAGTGGAATGACCCCAGGCTCAAACTGCCCAATGACTGGAGAGGTTCAGATACGCTGACAGTGGACCCAACTATGTTTAAATGTCTTTGGAAGCCGGACTTATTCTTTGCAAATGAAAAAAATGCTAACTTCCATGATGTCACACAAGAAAATATCCTTCTTTTTATATTTCGGGATGGAGACGTCCTAGTCAGCATGAGGTATTTTATGGATGTATTTCTGCTCCTTTTTTAAATTGCTTGATATGAGATATATGTGCTGTGTTAGACTTAGTAACGTAATACAGTGTATGACTAATGCTTAGGTTTATATGACAGTTTGTAAACAATACTACAATAAATTAAATGTGTGTAAAGTCAGATGAAGATATTTTAAAGCATGTCAGTTGGTAGCACAGCAGGTACTTGAAGTGTATGTATGTTTCTATGTCTTGTTAAGCTAACACATTAAGTAAATTAGTATTACTAGAAACAAAGTTTAAACCATTTTGATAATTGCTTACATTCCTGGAAGCGTAATGAAATGGATAAGATATCCGAAGTAAAGACATTGGCAAAACAATATTATTTGCACACCGTTTGAATTTCTATGTCATCTGAAGAAAATTATGTTTACGTACTAATGATATAGGGAGGGGCAGAAATTAAAAAATTTTTGAATATAAATGTTTTGTGGAAGTACTGGGATATAATCCTGATTAAGTTCTATACCTTACTGGATATGGATTTTCCCAGAAGACCCAAAAATAGTTTAATTTCGTTGCAATTATGCATACCTTCTTGTGGTTTGACTTGGTTTATCAAAGGTATATATACACCGTGCCATAAAAACAGTCATCCAATGAAAACAGCAATTTGGGTGGTTAAAAAGGATCTTATAGTGAATTACAGATCTAGAGAGCTTATAAACACAATGATTTGTAGAGATTATGCTCAATTTCCTAACGGTGAGTGAGTTTTCTTCTGGTTTAAACTGGAACATACTGCCCTGATACAGGAAAAATGATTACCCAAATATACTGCGATATTACCATTAAGAGGGAACCACTTCTGAAATTATGGTCACGTGAGCTATTTCCTCCTGGAATAGAAGCGGATAGAATAAGAAAGAAGATGGGAGAGTCTGGGGGTTTTATTGTCCATTCCAAATCAGGAGGAGAAAACTCAGTCACAAGACTTTTGCCGACAGTGATCAGAACAGAAAATATATTGGGCAATCAAAGCATTTCATTTGGCTTACTCTGAAGGTCCTGGTTCTGATCTCAGTTGTTTCTGTAGCAAGTTTTGAAGTCTGTAGGTATCAGTATTTCAAAATTAAGAAATCACTTTCAGCTATAAGAGAAACTTCCCATTTGGAATAGAAAATGTTAAATTAAACATTGAAACTGTTTTTACATATTATTCCAGGTTGCATCTATTCCTAAGTGACCTTATTTCAGTCAATAGGTTAGGTTTGAACATCGAGTGAATACTCATAGAAGTGTTTATAATCGAAATAATCTTCTCTGAAAACTTCCGAATAACAAAACCAAATTCAATAGTTTGAAATTATTGTTGTCCTCCAAAAATATTCTGATGATTTTAATAATACACTGCATTCATAAATGGTACGTGTGCAGATAAGATTAAGTTTTTTGAGGCACTGTGGTTTGGTGACATGCTACTAAGATTTTCGTTTCTTAAAATATGTAATTGCTTGCCTTGTATTATTAGTTTACAGAGATATTATCGCATGTAAATGAAAGACTCTCCGGTTACCAAATTACATGAATGACAAAATGCATGTGAGAGAAAGCTCTTGCCTGCATAAATAGTTGAGAATTAGGAAGGTGCTCACATGAGGGGAAATAAGCAGTAGAGTCCCACGGAAAAAATTTTTCTGGGTCCTGTGCTGTTCAACATAAATCATCTGGAAACCTGTGGATTGACAGGCACTTCTGATGATGGCAAAATATTCAGGATAGTAAAGATAAGAGACAACACTGAGAATTACAAAATAATGACTAGGCGACAAAGTATGAGATGAAATTCAAAGTAAATAACAGAAAGTTATACATGTGGGAAAAAATATTTTAATTATACAGAAGAACTGATTGGCTTTGAGGTGGTTATTACCAGCTAGGAAAATGGCCTTTGGGTGATAACGGCCAGTTCTCTGAAAATGTCAGCTAACAGCTCAGTACTGGTTGAGAAAGTGAATTGACTTCTGGGAAGTGTTAGGGATTAAAGAGAATGTCATGTCACTATAAATTCATGCTATACATGCATCTTGAATACAAGGTGCAGTTCTGGTCTTCCCACTGCGAGAAGGCAGGTGAGGGTGTATGGGATGTATTAAATGTATGAAACAGCATCCTTTATAAAGAACGGCTAAGCAAGGCAGACATTTTTCACCTTCTTTTCCAGGGAAAGAACTATAAGACAGGCTCAAGATAGGTAAAAGGAGATGATTAGAGTGCGTGCAGCTTAGCTATGGCATGCCTTGCTGCGGGATCCTGTGCATCATCGAAGTTTAAACAGATTCCAGAAAGCAACTGGAAGCAAAGCAGCTTCTTGGAGGGAAAAAATGTGTTGAGGTCTCTTAAATCTGAAGCATCACTCCTGGTCCAGGAGGCCCTTGAGGTGCTACTTTTGGGAGGCAGCTAGATATCTGGCAAAATACAATTTCCTGATTGCTGTAGTCTCATATTCTTCTTCAGGAGTCTGCCATTGGCCACTGCTGAGACAGGACTCTGTTCTGTGTGGGCCTTTGGTTTGGTTATTCTTATGACCTATATGTATTTTGTCTTGTATTAGTAGGTCTCTAATTTGTGAACTACTGTGTGTTTAAAACTCTCCGTAAATTTTATTCTCAGAATACTGGAAATAGCTCAATTTCAAACTGCTACTTATTATAACTTTAATGAACTTTTTTCTGCTCTTTTAGAAGCTGGAAATACCTGTGATTTATTACTTTTTTTTTTCCTTATTGCCACATACTGCTTACATGGCAGCTGACACTGTTTTAAAATTCCATTTCTGTATTTCAGATTGTCTATTACTCTGTCATGCCCTTTGGACTTGACCTTGTTTCCTATGGATACACAGCGCTGCAAGATGCAATTGGAAAGCTGTATGTAAATCAGTCTGTGCATAAAAACAGTTGCCTTCTAGGCATGCGTCAGAATCCAACAAAAATTTATCAATTCTGTATTGTTCATGTCAACATTTTTAATGAATCTTGAAATTAATTATCACTAGTTCCTACTAACATACATTTCGCTATCAAAAATGTTTCTTAAGGTTATGGCACCATGCACTCTGGTTTTAGCTTGTGCTATCAAAGATAATGACAACTGATAGGTTTTATAAAAACATTTACAATAAACCTAGTAAAATGGAAACACGTATCATTTGGAGAAAGACCCCATAGTTTCTCCATGTAGTTTTGACTGCCAGAACCTGTGCTGCTTTGTAGACTGTTGGGGTCCAGTTTATCCCCTTGCATTGATGGTGCGTGGTATTGCTCGGAACTTTTGATAGGGTGCTGAAGGAAAAGGATTTGATGCTGATACATTGAGAGCATTAACTGTGAAACCTTTTGAAAGGGGTTTCAAGATGTGTTGTGGATGTAGTCAGGCATCTTTCCCTTACCAATCCTTCCCTGGTCTGTAGGTGATTTGATCATAAGATCATAAGAAGGCGAGGCCAACTCTCATCTCTGACAGGCTTCATACCGTGCTGGAAGTGGCAGACAAAATGTTTCTGAAACCTGTCTTCTCTCCTGTGCCCCAAGTACAAGGGTGCCTACTCAAGTACAGCTGTTTCCCAACACAGTGATCCCTGGTGATCCCACGTACGTGGTAATGCTGTTTTCCTGAGTAAGGACAAGTGTGAAGCAGAGAGGAGGAGGGTGGCCCAGCCCTGTAACACAAAAGCTTCATTCAGCTGTTACTCCACCAGGTCTGGTGGGGAAGGTTAGGTTAGAGAAGGGAAAACCAAAGCAAAAAAAGAGCAAGATTAATCAAAGCTGAGCAGAGCAACCCAGTGGGGTTAATAATAACGATGATATCAGAGTTTTACAATTTAGGTTTTGACTACCAGCATTTACTTTTAGAATTGTAGTATGTCCATAGTAGTTTTGCCCATCACTAATCTGTGTATACATTAGCTGAAGCAAACTCTCATGGTAAACCTAAATCTGTTTGGGGTTAAACTGGAATTACACAGTAATATTAATGGAAGTTTGCTCGAGCTTTCTCAGTCTGGATTGTTTTACAGGCATTGCAAGGTATAGTTATTCAAGGAAGAACTAGTCATAAAAAATTTCTCAAAACCTTTATTTAAACAACCTTATAGTTTCTCTCCATGCTAAGTTGGTATGTTCAAATTCAGGAGGAATTTGCTCCTATGGAAAGACAGTGTGCACTAAGCTTCCTTCTACCTTTTAGTTCCGTTGTCACAAGTAAGAACGGTACCCATGACCTCCTGTCTGTCTCTCCAGTTCCAGCAATGGGCTTGCTTTTCCTCCTGGCCATTGGCAGTTTAATTCTACTTCAGTTATTTTAAAATCAGTATTTTGTTTTTAGTTGCTGGATTTCCGAAACAAAAAAGGCCATCAGTTTTTACTAAGCTGTTCTTATATCTGCAGTTATGATCTACAGTTCTACACATTCTCTATAGGCAAAATTTTCACTGTCCAGTAATTGTTATCATAAAGGGTCTTGGCAGTTTTGTCATTTGCTGTATGTTGTAAGGAGGTGGGACTGATTTTATGAACAAAACATGAAAGTAACTAATTGTTCTTTATCTTCCATCACGAAGCATTGAGACATTGTGTTTTTTATTAAGTTGTTGTGAATCTTAGAGCAGTTAGATTGTGAACAGCTTACCTTTTTTAATTGCAGCTGTTCAAAGACTAAAAAAACCCTGTCTAGTGCCTCCAGAAAAAAAATGGTTCTTTAAACATTTTTCAAAGACTTTGACTTGCAAAACACTGCATTCCAACTCCATCTTTTTATGTGTCCCCATCTCTGTTTCTATTTAAAACACATTATCTCTGTTTGAATTAGGTTAATCCTTAATAAACAGAAGGTGGCAGAAAAATGGCATGTAAAATCACGATTATTATTATTATGCATATTTGAGCAATACTGCTTTGTGCTTGAATATTGTTAGCTTGACTGTCACTGCCTCTCGCTTCGTGGTGGTGTATACATCACAGTTTAGACAGTCAGATGTATGCTGAAGTCTGTCCGTACATATGAGATCATGAAGGCACTGAACTGATTTTAGTAGGACTACACCTCTACTTAAATTCCTGGTCAAGTATTTCTTGAACGAGAGTGCTTTCATGAATCAGGGCCTTTAACCTGAAAAAGCTAAGCGGAAGGTTTGTTTTACACAAAACCCAGTATTCATTACAGTAATTGTGTTAATAAGTTGTTTTGAAGTTGCTAGGGCTTGTGAGTGCTGTTAAAGTTCAGTATAATTTTCATGCTTTGCTGAAGTAGAGTATGAATGAATATGGAGGCTTCAAAGCTGTGGAAAATAATGGAGCTTTGCCTTCTTTGTTTACATGGTAAAGACTGTAACAAAAACCTTTTAATTGGTGTAATATTGTTGGTAATGTAATGTTCCACCCACCAAGTCCTAATCTGGGCTTACAATAAAATTCAGCTGTGGATTATTTCATTTTTGTATTTAATTCTCTGAACCAGAAATAGAGAGAAATAGAAAAGTAACAAACATATATGCTAGATTTTCTTGCAGAGCTTACTCTGATTTAGATGGTTCTTTAAATGATTATTATTGGGTTTTTTTTGTAGTTGGCTATACAACTGATGACTTACGATTTATCTGGCAGTCTGGAGATCCTGTACAGCTAGAGAAAATTGCTCTGCCTCAGTTTGATATTAAAAAGGAGGATATCGAATATGGTAACTGTACCAAGTATTACAAAGGCACAGGTAGGTAGCAATCTCCTTGATACAAAAACTTTAAGCTGCCTTCAGTTACTGTTTGTAGTTAATGGTTAATATTCCAGTTCATGTCTTACATTTCATGGGATAAAATAAATTAATTTTAAACTAACAGGTAGTTCACATAATAATAACTGTCATACGTGGTTACTGCAAGCTAACTCAAATGTAGAAACATCTAGGTTGAAGAAGAGATTAGATGTTTGTCTTGGTTTTGTTTACATGTCTTGTGATCTTACTACCATCATTTTGTTTCTATAATCCTTATCCCTGTTTACGCTTGTAAGTGTCAAACTTTTCTGAAAGGATGTTTATGTAGAATTACGCCAGTTGCAGGAAAGTAGGATAATTTTGGTTTTCTGGTTTGACTTTTGTTCCAGAAGTGGATAGCAGTAGAGTGTAACTGCAAATGCTTTGCCCTGCAGGTTCTTCCTTTCTTTAAGTGTTCTGGAAAGTCTGTCATTATAGAAAGCTGCTTACAATCCTCAGCCCTGAATTTATTTAATCCTATGATTATTTTCTGAGGGTGGGCACAAATTTATCCAATGGTTTCTGTACTCTGGCTTCTCAAAATTTATCTTTTCTACCCCGATTGATTCCTGTCTATAATGATAGCCAAACTACAACTACTGACATACTGTGGCAACTGCAAGTCTTCCTACAACAACAGAGGTCAGCGGGGTGTATTTGTCAGTGCTCTTGATCTTGGGAATAGATCTCCCATTAAATCTCGATGAGGACGGCTGTGGTGCCACAGCTTCTGAGGATCCTCTGCAAGTTTCCCATTGACTATTCAGCTGCAGTACATTACTTGCAGTTGCTCCTGAGCTAGATCTGAAGTCTGAAGAGATCTCCAGTAACCTTAGTAGAGCTCAGAGTTAAGGAATTTAACTTCAAAAAGATAATGAAAATTGGAATGGCATTTGTTTAACTGCAAAATGAGTGAGTTCTTAGCCTAACTACATAATTCAGCATCTCAAGTGATTCACTATCTGTAAATAATATGAAATGAGCTCTCCTCAGGAAAATTCTGCATTTGTGAAAGCAAAACTAACTGGCAGTGATTGCATTCAAATCTAAGTTGGGATATGGTAGAAGCTTACTTAGCAGAGAGAAAAATGTTTTATTCCTAATTAAACAATGAATTTACTGAAAAAAACAAGTGATAAAGTTGTGAAAAAAATAAAGGAATGGATCTTGTAATTCTCAAATAAAATTCATAGAAATGGGAAAATTGAAAAATTTACATTGTATTTTAGGGGAAAAAATAAATACTCAAGATTGTTATCTTGTTATTGAGCTTACCATGACCATTTTGAGTTTTGCCCTAAATCTAAAATTAAACGGCTAAAAAATCCTTAGATATTTTAGGTATTTTTAGGAACCTTAAAGAAAAACCTAATAATTTTACACTTTACTATGAAACAGGAAAGAAAATCAGTAGTGTTCTCTCAAGTTTCAGCACCTTGTGACCACAAGTTGAAATGATACTGCAGAATGCTCAGTAAAAAGGTCATGTTGTCTGTGTGTGTATGTCATTTGAACATGCAAGAAAGAACATGAGGGAACCATCAGAGTGGGTGGAGTGACAAGAAATTTTTAAAAAATTTCCTAATTCCTTTATTGCAAATCCTTTTTGTTTAAAAATTAAGAAGATCCATGTTAATCATGTGATCAAGGTTGGAATTAATATTTCATTACTATGAATGGAATATTTTGGTACTCAAATACTTTTAAAGGGTGTTTTCACTAATCAGTAGTTGTTTGAATTACTTTAAATTTTAATGTTCAAGGTATTCATAAAAACAGATTTTGTGCATGTAGTTAAAATTAACTCAGTTAAGGATTTTGTCAGGTAATCAAGAGGCAGTGTTGCATGTAGAAGCAAATTTTCAAAATTATGGCTTATGTAGGAGAATCCTGCCAGTTGCAAAGAACTTAATCTTTACTGCCTATTTATGTCAAATAATGTTTTGTCATACCTACCTAACTAGAAAGAGGGTCAAAAAAATGGGGCGACTTTCTGTGGCAGTAAAGTGAGTATTAAAATTTGAAAATTGCCTGTTCTCTGTTTATCAAGTATATAACAGATCCGAATAGGTCCTTGGGAGCTGAATGGTGAAGGCAATAGTTACTGTTCTCTGCCTGATGAAAGATGATTCAAAGGCATATAGAATGCATTTCTGGCATAAGGCAAACAAATAATGATATTGAAGGTCATCCCTTATTTGAAAATAAAACCTAAAGGTATCTGGAAACTATTCAGGAATTATAGAGGGGATATTTGTCAAACAGATCATTGAAGAGAATAAAATGAACTATAAAATACTGTATCGTGTCTTCTAAACAGGGAAATTTTTCCTTAATGTTTTATTGTTTTTTTGTTTTGCTTCTTCTGTGCCCAAACAGTGCTTTTAAGATGATTTGTCATTCTACAGCACTTTACTGTTAAAACATAGAATATAAATAGATATATTTTTGACAGATCCTATCTTCTAAATCGGCTTTGCACTGACTTGATTGACAGATATAGACTGATCTGAATTTTGAAATTGTTGTAATGTAACATAGGAATGCCTTTTCCTTGTGATAGATTAATTTATGAAGTTGTTTTTATAACACTATTGTGTTAATATTAACATAAAAATGCCAGTTCTATTAATTGAGTGAAAATATGAACAGAATTTGTCTTCTGGTTATTGGACTTCCTGATCCATCTGTTACCTGCCGCAAAACCTCTAGTATCTGCAGCTTTACTTTTTGTTGGAGTTATCTTAACAGATATGTTCTGAAATGTTTGTGTGCTTTTAGATCCTAATTTTAAAACATTTGAGGCACTGTTCCTTGTTTTCAAAGTGTAGTGGCTTTAGAGCCTTTTTTAAAAAGTCTGTACCAGTTTTAGAAGTCACCTGTACCAGCGTTCAGTTCTGTGGGAATCTCCGCTTAGAGACACACTCAGATCACTTCTTTCCATTCTAAACTGACTACACCAATATTTCTTAATTCCATCTTTTGCACGATTAATGCTAAGGAGGATTTTCAGATGAGCTTAAGCTAGTATGACCACTAGAGCCTGTTGGTTTTATCTGGACCGCATCTTGAAGCCAGCATCAAGATGAGAGTTAGTTTAACTGCCTGGTGCTGATGTGCTGTGGCTAGAGAGGGGGTGCCTGGTAGAGCACAGAGGGTACCACATGCCTGCCCACACCTGGCGGTTATATAGATCTGTGTTTTGAACATGTTTTTTTTCCCCAAATGGAACTCTTTGCCTTCATAAAGCAAATCAAATCATTACATTTTTGCTCTTAAATAGAAAAAGGCCTGGAAGATATGGATCAGAAGCAGCACATTAAACATTAATGCATTTATTTCTTTAAAGGTTATTACACTTGTGTAGAAGTAATCTTCACTTTGAGAAGACAAGTTGGATTTTACATGATGGGTGTTTATGCTCCTACACTGCTAATTGTTGTTCTATCCTGGCTGTCATTTTGGATCAATCCTGATGCAAGCGCTGCAAGAGTCCCACTGGGTAACCTGCGTTTACACATACCGTCACGATCCGCTGTAACGCCATTGAGCCATTCTCGGTTGCTTTGATAACATGACACCGGACACTGAAAGCAACTTCACTTCCATTATCCACTCATCATTTTCACTGAAACCTCCTCATTGCTAGTCCAGTAAAATCCACCTCCACATTAAGACTTCACTTGATAATGGTTCCCGTGTTCCCATGATAAGCACACTGTCTGCTCCTCTCAGCCCAGACAAATCTGATCTTATCCATGTACAGGTGATGCTGCAGACACTGGCAATACGCAGTTCATAGGAATCTGAGCATTTGAATAATCAGTAAGAAAGCAGGATGATGAGTAAGGCTCTAAATAGTTACCTCTTGGAGCAGTTTTTTCTGAAGATTAATAGAAGCAGAATGATGTCTGCAAAAGAATTAGCATCTTTGTTACCTGATTAGCTTTATTTCATTAGAGTCAGTTCATAGGAGTCCTTCAGCCTTGTGCGTTCAGGCTGCTCAGCAGAACACAGTAGGGGCCTTCATTTATTATGAAAGAGCAGGACACAAAGTTAATCAAAACAATATTCTCTTGACTAATTGGATTGTACATGGGACTGCAGCTGTGGGGTGGCCAGATTTACTGACCCCAAGAGCTCAATGAAATGCAGAGCCAGGCTCTTGCACCTTGACACTTCTGTTTGGATTCCCTTCCCCATGCCATGACCTCTTTGTCCCCCTCCTTTGGACTCCCTGTGGTTCCCTTTTCCCTGGCACTCCTACCTCCCTAGGTCCATACTTTCCAAATCTTTTCCATGTCCCAGGAGGTTCAGGGCACCTGTTTTCAAGACCCCAGGGGTGCAGTTGCAGAATCCCTCCAGCCACATGCCTTGCTGAGAACCCTCTCATCCACGCTTGGACCTCCACACCCCCACAGGACCTGACTCCAGTGCAACCTCACATGCATGAATGCGTGTCAGTAACACTGGAGACCCTTGGGGTCAGGACCTGCCACATCCCCTTACCAGTCTGTGGCTGTGCTCTGCACAGTCCCGCAGCAGTGGGTAGCTGAAATCCCTGTGTTAAAGGCCAGCTGGAGCAGGAACAGTGCCAGGTTTTGTTGGGTGGAAAAGCATCCACGTACCCCCTGGCCTGAGCTTCACTGCTCTCGTCTCAGGTCATCTGCCGTGCTTCCTTCTCTGCCAGTGATGACAGGCAAAGTAATCTAAGATCTGCAGAACCCCCACAATTTAAGTGGGATGTTCAGGTCCTTGAATGCATCCAGAGGAGGGCAACAAAGCTGGTGGAAGGGCTGGAAGGAATGTCCCATGGGGAGCAGCTGAGGACGTTGGGCTTGTCTAGATGGGAGAGAAGGAGGCTGAGGGGCGACCTCGTTGCTCTCTGCAGCTCCCTGAGGAGGGGAAGGGGAGAGGGAGGTGCTGAGCTCCTGGGTGAGGAGCTTTATACTGGACACCAGGAAGCATTTCTTTACCAAGAGGGTGGTCGAGCGCTGGAACAGGTTTCCTAGAGAGGTGGTCGATGCCTCAGGCCTGTCGGTGTTTAAGAGGCATTTGGACAATGCCCTTAGCAACATGCTTTAACTTTTGGTCAGCCCTGAATTGGTCAGGCTGTTGGACTGGCTGATCGTTGCAGTTCCCTTCCAACTGAAATAGTCTATTTTAAAATCTGGAGAACTGTGACTGGAGTGCTACTTTTGCCTTTTGAGCCACAGCTGGCTACCTTGCTATAACTGAATGTAACAAACCCACTATTATATTTTTTTGTCTATCTTCTAAGGGTCTATTTCAGAATGCAAATCAGGGGGTTTTTTATTCTGACCTCTAAAAATATTAATAGTAATTTAGGGAGGAGTCACAATCTGTATTAGTTTGATAGCAAGTAACAAATATCCCTCACCTTGAAAAGTAGCAAGGATGTGTTCCACAGTGCTAAACATAAGACATTTTAAGAAGAAAAAAAAAAATGGGGAAAATGTAGCATGTATTAAATTAAAAAGATAGAAACCAGAACTGGAAATGTTTTTCATCTAGTGAGCTCCAATGCAATCAAAGCTTGAGCTGTATTTCCACTTTTATAATCCTGCACTTCAAATAGCCAACCAGTCTGTCTTTTAGATTTATAAGAGACAGTGCTGATTTATGTAAATTGACGTCTTTGTGACTAAATAATGCATACTTATTTATCGTTGATTTGCTTCATTTATTATAAGTGCTCCTTTTATGTATTAGCATTTCTGAAAGAATGCATTTTTAAAGTCACTAACCATTGGCTTGGTTATGTGACTTTTCCTGAATCCCCAGAGAAGCAAAATAACTCTAAATCTGACCATCCTCAAGTCATGAGTCAGTATTTAGTAATGCAAGTTGTTAACACTGTCAGTAGGGTAAGATTTATGTTTCTCTGGTTTGCAGGAGGGCAACAAACTAACTCTTCTAGCTACATCATTGAAGAAGTTGACCTTGGAATCTAACAAGATTAACATTTTTGTTCGGAGTGAAGGATGTCTAATCCCAAGAAACTGTTACCAATGGCCTGAACACTCTCAGTGGCTAGATACAGGTCTTGCCAGATCAGAAGCTTCTTTAGATTTGCTTATGAATGAATGCAGTTGTCCCTAGAGTTAAGTATGGGGGGCCACTGCTCCCCACGGCAAGGCAACTTGGAAGTTTCCAGGTGATTTAGGAATACGAGACACTTTGCAAGCCAGTAAGCAGAGTATATTTTTGTAAACTGATTAAAGTTCTGGGAAAAGAGTGTACATTTGAAGAAAAATCCTGTGTCCACGTAGGAACTAAACAAATTGCAAGCCCTATTTATCCCTGTATCATTTCACCCAACTTGATCATCTGGCGGTAGGGAGGTCCACAAAGGACTAGTATCCTAGCAGCTGTGGCTAAGCAACGTAAAGGCTGATAGCACTGTATGCTTCTGTCTAATTAGATGATGGTGTTTCACCTTTTAATGAGCCAAACAGAGGACTCTCCAGTTCTTTACAGGTGGAAAGTGTTCCAGCATCCATTTAATAAAAAACAAACAAACAAACAAACAAAAAACCACAACCTTTCCTACCTTCACTGCTGTGTGATCCTCAAAGGGAGTAAGATCATCTCTGGAGCTGTAGGGATCTGAAGGACATCGGACTTCTGTCCGCCCGCAGTGGCCTGACAGTGTGAAGCATTACTCCAAAGTTCAGGCAGGGCTACAACAGGTTAACTAAAAGCTTGGAGTAGTGATCTGTGATGTATTTCTCACACAGAAAGGACAAGCAGACATGCACCCCACCCCCATCACTCCTGTCCTCAGATCTGTCTTCATTCTAGGCATTTCATTCTATAAAGTTGTAACAAATGCAGTCTCAAAGACATAAATATATATGTATAACTGTAGTTTGAGGAAGGACTGGCAAGATCATGTCTTTTCGTTTAAAAAGTTTAATGAAAGAAAAGAATGTATAAGAAGATACCAAATGATAAGGAAAGCAAGACAAAATATTAACTTGGTCAATAACATTTGTGAGATGAAGCCAGACATTTTTAAAGCAGTAATATAAACCAGAAAATACTGTTTTAGACAGCATATAATTAACCTGTGGAATTCACTGCCAGGAGATAGTGCTGAGGACAGTAAGTTTGATGGATTCAAAAAGGGGAGATTAATTTATCTGGCAGCATGTGCTGAAGTGCTTTGCTGGACTGGCACTTTCAGATGTTATCCGCATGTAACCTTAGGTAGTATTTTTAAAATAGTAGCTCTGTAAATCATGCTTTAGGCTGTGAGATAACTAACCTTACTGATAAACTAAACTGTGCCATCAAGAGGGATACTACACTAGGGGAAAAAATGCGGAGGTATTTCCTGGAAATGCCAACTTTACTTGCAGGTATGGGGGAAGGAGCTCTGTCCTTTCTCTTTAGTGCTCCTTGAGAAGAAAAGGGGCATTTTTTCCTTTTTTTAATTTTTTTTTATTTAATTAGATAAGTAATTTTGCAGTTAATTTGTTCATTCTCCTCACTCATGTTTGAGGCTTGAGCTTTGGACTGTGTTGGGTAGGTACCTAGTGCAGCTGCTGCCAGATGTGCGATGCACACCAGCAGTGCTAGGTCTCCGAGGCCGTGCTAGCTGTGATCTGGCAGCAGATGGCTGCTTAATAGAATATTTCTGTGCTTCTATCTCACTTTATTATTATCTTGAAAACCTAGAAGTTTCTCAGACCCTGAGAATGAACTTTTTATCCTAGGAATCCAGACAAATGGATGTTAGCGGCAGGTCACTGTGACCTCAGTTGCTCTACTGAACAGATCGATGAAAGCTCCACTAAAACCTTCTCAGCCACTGGAATTTCTAAGTTGGTTTTGTAGAATTAAATTCTGGATTGTAAGATCTATTATTTTAAGCTCTACATAGTGCCTGTACAAATGTTTTCAGCACCAGGTATGATAATAATATTTGCCTATTAAGATAATAAACACTTTTAAAGTTGGTAGGAAAAAAAATTACAATATCTGAGATGTTGAGTCAGTCCATATCATTGTCTAATTGGGTTAATCAGCAGGAGGGCAGAGGCTGCCTGTCAGAAATCTAGCACAGACTGCAGTCTGCATGGTACTTGATACCGTACGCTGTTGGAGAACAAACGGCAAGCTGGGCATAGGCAGAGGGGCTCTCTATAGATTAAAAGGCATTGCAGCCTTATTTGTACTTGTTATTGCAGTTCCTTATGATCTGTAATTAGTGTTTATCGCCAGACAGCTGGTGTTGGTCAGTGAAAATAATTTTTGTAAAAAGGGGACTATTCTATGCTCACTTTTTATCCATATGGGAACGTTTGTACTTGAACATTTCAGAGACAGTAGATGGGGAAAAAAGCCAGAGTGGACGCTGAGGGCTCTCTGATTGGTGTTTGCCATGTCGTTCTGACCTGAGGTAGCAGATCTGGCCATTCTATATTGTTCTAATGGACAAAAAAAATCCAGCTTTGCAATGATACATAGATTCTACACATTTCTAAATAAAACATCATAAAAATTTGTATTTTAAAATTGCATGACTGTAATAATTTCTTTATATTTTATTTTCAGTGTTTTAAGATCTAGAAAATTACCCACTTCAAATGAATACCAAATAAAGTATCATAACAATCTTCTTAAAATCCAAATGGGAACACTAGCAAAAGAATTATGTGATATTTATGATCAACTAGATTTGAATAATTTCATAGACCAATACAGATACTTTCAGTTTTATTAACATTTTCACATCCTCAGTTACTTAAAGTGGATCTGAAGAAAATGATCTCTGTATGAATTACAAAATTTTTCTTTGGAAAAAAAAAATGCTTTGTATAGCACATATGACCAATATAAGAAACATAGTTAAGACTGAGTATCTCCTTTTGGCCAACATTTTCTGTAGACATCAATTACATTTCTTGAAACCCCCCATTTATTACTAAAGATTTGTATCATTGGTGCTCACAAAACCAAAATGGGACATTCTGAACTGGGGGGTTGAACTAAGTTTTCCTCCCATGACAGTCATTTCTGAAGTTAGTGTTTTTCCAAATGTAGCTGTTCGTGCTGCTATTTCTTTTTGATAGGAGCCCATGGGAAAACTGTCTTTAAGATTGGGCTTGTATTTTGTCTCTTGTGATGTGAGCCCAGTGTTGATGGGGACATTTGGAAGAGAAATACTTGTTGAAACCCAGTTTGATGATGGGTGTGACCTTTCAACAGCCTTTGCAGATGTAGGGTTGGGGTTTTTTTCATTATAAGGGCTTCCTGAAATACCCTTTATCTAGAAAGCTTCCTCTAGGTCCTGGAAGCTCAAATAGGGAAGGGTTGTAGACCCTCAGTCAACTCAGTGTTTTCGTCTTCACAGTGAATTGGGAGCACAGACTTTTTAATGGGCCGGTGCAGCCTTGCTCTTCAGCAAAATCTTCCCTTTCATCTAAGGTTTTTGTATCACACTTGTGGACAGGCCTTTCAGGGAATTGCTCCTGCTTTAGCACAGTTCAGATTTCAGGGACAGCAGTCTAATTTAAAGGATTTGGAATCTTTTGGTTTAAGTATCATATATTTCTCTTCCATCTTCCCAGGCTTAGATGCACGTTGTAAGATAAGCCTTTGGAAAGCCCATTTCCCAACTGTGTGGTGGGTGATGGGGCAGGAGAACCACAGCAACCAGCACAGCCTGACTTATTTGCTTCTCTGTTTATAAAATGAAGGTGCTCATTATTAACAATTCATCATCAACTGCGATAACCTACCCAAGTATTCAGTGTAACTTGTTCATCAACCAAAGGCATGTGCATTTGGTATACCTGCTGCACCGACCACATTGTGAAGTCCCATTCACTGTTACAAAACATCATTCAGTGTTGTCTGTTTCAGAGGAAGAGCACAGCCAGTGACAGTATGCGTAAGGATTCTTTAATCAATACATTATTTTTCTTTTTGTAGGTATTTTCTCAGTGCTCAGCTTGGCATCTGAATGTACCACTCTTGCCGCTGAACTTCCCAAAGTGTCCTACGTGAAGGCCTTAGATGTCTGGCTGATTGTTTGCCTGCTCTTTGGGTTTGCGTCCCTGGTGGAGTATGCGGTGGTTCAGGTAATGCTGAACAATCCAAAGAGAATTGAAGCCGAAAAAGCAAAGATTGCCAAGGCAGAGCAAGTGGAAGGGAAGGGTGGAAATGCTGCCAAGAAGAACACGGTGAATGGCACCGGGACTCCTGTCCACATCAGCACTTTACAGGTAGGAGCTGCAAAGCTAACTATGCAAAATCAGCATTATCCTCCATTAAAAGAATTCCAGGAATATACTGTTGTAATAATTTTGGAGAGCGCTTAATCTTAGAAGTGAACAAGATGTTAAAAACATGCTGGTAATTAATGGCTAGCAGTCTGACCAATTGGTCCCTAGTGATTTGGGGTCAGATGTACTAAATGAAGAATTTGTCTTTTAATATCCTAGCCCTATCGTTGCTGCTGAGCTTCAGGTAAATAAAGTAGCAGGCAGCTTTACAGTTGCTATTTTTCTCATAATAAATAGCAGCTGTCAAACCATAGCTATTCAGAGGACAAGACTCTCGGCCAGTATTTGCCGAGAGCTTACTCAAATAACACCCCGCTCATTGCTTTCCCCGGGATGGCCACAGCTGCAGCGCATTGCATGTCAAGCATCTCTGAAGCCAGGGATCCAGAAGTCTTGGCATTTGTAAAGAAAAGACAGGTCTGTTTGTCTGTCAAACACTCCCTGCATTTGTGTTGCCAGATCGGGTTTATGGGTCAGATCTCATTATACGGATAAAGACAAGATGTACGTCTTCACTTAGGCCAAAGTTTTCCATCACGTTGCTAAACTCTCGGTGCTGTAAAACTCCCCTTTTGTGCTGCAGGAGTTACCAGACACGCAGGCCAACTGCCCGCAATCCTAAGTGATATTTATTCCACAAGACGAAAATCGTTCTGCTACGATACGTAGAATGTGAATTTGGCTTATAGCTTTCAATGACTCAGCAATTTGGATGTATAAAATAAAGCTATTAGGCCAGATCCAAGTGGTAATATAGGTAGCGTACAATGCAACTTTAAGGCTTCTTTAAGGAGGGAGTACTTTATGCCAGAATGGTGGAAACCCTGTCCCAGTATCAAACTAGCATTGCCCCATAACTAATTACCCCAGAGCCGAGGAGCTACAGGTAGCGCAGAGCAGTGCCCTTAACTACCATAATTCTCACCTGGTAGAAGAGTCTCCTGGGAGCTGTATTGGGCAACCAGGCTCAGCACAGAGCAGCCCCGTGGCTGCTTTGACTCGTGTCACAAGCAATTCTCAAGGCCCAGGCAGTGTGGGAGCCAAGCAGAAAGAAAGATGGCTCCGCTATGGTTGTGCTTCCCCTGAACTTAAATGTGATATTTTTGTGTTCAGCAATTTGCAGGTCCAAAATTCAGCTGTTTCTTGTGACAAAGTAGTTGTAACAGTCCAGCAGAGCAACGTCAAATCTATTTCCATTTCAAGTACTTAAGTGTAAGCGTTCAGCTTGATCAGTGACAAGATTAACCAAAGAACTACAGTTTTTCAGTATTGTGAACAAAACCAAATCACTAAATTACTGATTCTCCTTGGTGGGTACACCCTTTAAGGTGCTTGCTGTTGTCATAGCCATAAGGAGAATAAAATCATAACTTTTATTACCTATGCTATCCTTTCATCTTTTAATAACTTTTTTCAAGAAGACAGCTTTGGGTGTACAGTGCATATGAAGACTTAGAGGAAGGGGAGTCATCCACAAAAATTAAGCAACGTTCCCCATGAATGGTGTCTAGCAGTAGGCTGAATGTTTTTACAATTCAGACCTCAGTCCGCCCTCCAAAAACTTGCAGTCCCCCCTCCATGATCTTGCAATGTCAGCTCCAGCATCTTGTGTTTGACCTGCACTTTTCAGGGTCTTTCCAGTTTGTTATGAGACCTTTAGCATTCCAATACCTATAACCTCTGCAACAACAATCTGGATTTCTGATGATCGTTATACAGATAGTTACAAAACATTTGCTTACTGAGACATATTGGAAATATGTATTCATTGCTTTGAAAGCAATGAAGCTTTTCAAAGCATGCTGCAAAAGACCCCTCACGTGGCTGAGTGGTCTCCTCCCCTCATGGCTAGTGATCCAGCTCGGATCCAGCCACCTGCTGTGAAACACAGCCTACCTGAGGAAGGGTGTCCTGGGCTGGTGATTTCTGGGAAGATCACCAGGCTGAGATAGAAGAAGATCCCAGACCAATGAATCACTTGGTATCAGGATGTGGTGGGGCAGTGATGCCAGATTTTAGATATATTTGAATGCTATAAGTCTACCGAGCTGAGCACTCCCTCTTTGAACCAGCTACTGGGTAGGAGTACTTTGAAAGTTCTCAGCCCTGGACAAGCCTGTACTAAACTCCTAAAACAGAACAGGTCTAAATCTTTCGGTAGCTCTGACTCCTAATCCAAAACTAACCCTGCCCCACGAAATTTGGATTGCTCCCATACAGACCTAGTAATGATCAAGTAGAGAACGCATTTTTCATATGGCAAATATGCAAGGGAGGGAAACATTAAAGAAACAGGTAATGGAAAAAAAATGTATGTTGAAAGGCATAAAGAATATGAAACAAAAAGAGGCCAGAGTGCTGTCCCAGAACTTCAGGAGCTGTTTCTCATCAGGGTTGAGTAGGGATTGTGTGTGAGGAGAGAACAAATACTGGGCTAAACACCTGGAAAGACTTAGATGAACCAATGTATAGCTTTAGGAGAAGAGGACAACTTAGAACTGCATCCGTGAAACACAGGTGCATCCCATAGAAGTGTTCTCTTTCCGCACAGGACATGATACCAAGGCAAAAGTGGCTGAGGTTGTAGCTGGCAATCTCACTGTAGCTAGGCTTGAAATGGTGGATAGACCAGACGGGACTCAAAGGTAGAGCCAACAGGAAGGACCTGGGAGCAGAAAACTCCAAGTGGTGCAAAACAGAGAGCATGAATAATTTCATTTATAAGTGTTTCTCCAGCTTAAATGAAGCACTTATGTATTATGAGACATTAACTGAATGGTGGTGATACAGATTTGTAAGTTATTAAAGGGCAGCCAAGTTTAAAAAGAGAAACTCCTTTTTTTTTTTTTTTTCTCACATTTAAATGCCCATAATCCTGATGCCAGGCCAGTTTGCCAGCGTTCCACGAGCAGCGAGTTGCACTCTTCCTGCCTCTTGCAGCCATGCAGCGTTGCAGCAGTGATGCCCTGCAGGAGGCTTGGGGCAGGGGCCAGTATGTAAGATACAGGGGGGTTGCAGGGGTAGGAAGATCCCAGGTGTGGGAAGGGTCAGAGGGAGCGCAGGGAAGCAAATGGGACAGACAGGTGCCCCTGGTTCCAGCCCCCATGGAACAATTTACGTGCTTGCACTATTTGTGAAAGATAAAAATGGAATCTGGTCTGGAGGCTTGGCACGTTTGATATTAGTAAAATGCAAGCCGTAACAAAAACACGTGATTATACTTAAAAATACAAGCAGCTGTTGTTCCTCTTTTATGACAAGAAATTGGGTAAAGGGATCAACTTTTCAGTATACCCTAAACATTAAAAGCTTGATGCCATTCATAATTGAGGGTGAGGACAAGAGATCTCCTGTGACAGAACCTGCAAGGGTCCACCTGGAAGTTTCCAGCAGAAAGCGCTTTTGGCACTGTGTCAGTAGAGTCAGTGATGGTGACTGATAGTCACCAGCAGCGACAGTGAAGGTGGCAGGATGAAAACGGTACTCACAATTTGCCAGTCACCCAAAGATGGAGCAAAGCTTCCATGGATGCATAGCTCCGTCTCCTCTCCACCACATCCTGGATACTGGCTGACGTAAAAGCTGTATGTTGCCAGCACACGCCACATTTCCAAGTCCATGCTTTGTGACTCGTGCCCCCTCCCACAAAAACCCTTGAAATGTCAGTGCCATTTTAAGCCCAGAGGTTTGCAGATATGACTGTCTGATTAAAGTCAAGTGGTCCATCTGGCAAGATCACCCTGAATCTGTAGGGGAAAAAAGAGAAAATTCAACATAAGCACTTCTGATGTGTTTTTTCTAAGACTGACAATGTCTATGCGTTTACAGGCGAGACACCATGAGAAAGTACAGTTTGGCTCCCTTAGCTCCTAGTGGCTGCAATTAGAAGCTGTTCTAAGCAGAGGAGAAGATTATGCAAACTGGTGGTAACTGCTGGCACTGGCTTTTTACTGGGAATCCTCAGTAGGAGTTTGAGTGTGTTTCCTAGCAATGCAACATCATACAGTGAGAAAAACAAGCAAAAAGGGAAATGTTCTGAAGATGAATCAGTTTCTTTTGCTTTCACTGGTGGTGCGATTACAGGGAGAGATCGCACCGTTAACTCTAACAGCATCCCTCGATTTGAATAGTCACATTTTCATCAAGCCCATTTATAGAAGCTGTCTCCCACAGATAATGTGCTTATGGCTGGAGAGAACATTTGCTAAAAGAATGTCTCTGGCAGATGATGAATAGTGCTATGCAAGTGGTGGTAACAGCTCTAAACCCAGTTATTTTTAAAAAGAAGTGGTGCCTTATCTTGCCAGAGCCACATCTCCTCTCTGAAACCTGATATGAGTTATGTTCATTCTACCAATTCACAATATACCTGACCAGTGGTGATGACCTGTGGTGACCTATCTTCCCCTATTGTCTTTTCCCCTCAAGTGGCACTCCAGACTCAGCTTTTTCATGTAGAACCACCAGAAACCCAGTTTACATTTTACCTTGTACACAAAACCACAGGCTGCAGCCTATTTTAATAGTTTCTGACAGCATTTCAGGTACAGAGTAGGTACTTTCTGCTCTAGTGACTCACGTATACATCCTTGAAGATAATTCAGAACACTGGTGTAAAAAGGCCCCAAGCAATCTGCTTTGAGCAGGGGGATGGACTAGATGGTCTCTAGAGGTCCCTGCCAACCTCAGCCATGCTGTGATTCTGTGATACTTTATGTATAAATATTTTTTGCGCGGTACTTTGCAAGGAATATTTGGAATGTGGTAGCAAATTCCTGCTGAGCTGCACCAGAAAATACACTCAGTCTGGATAGACACTGATACTAAACAGTCATTACTTTATTGATGTTCTACATCTATCGTTATGGCAAGAGCAAGAGAGGAGCACAAAACAAGTGCAGGAAAGATAAATGAGAGTTTGTTAGAAAACTCCTCCTTCATCCTGTGTGGAAGATTTACTCACTGGCAGCGCTGGTGCCAGATCTGCATGCCAAAGAGGTTGGATGCAGCAGGGGAGAAGGTTTTAGGGCAGAGAGGATGTGCTGTGTAGGGCAGAGGATGCGGCGGTACAGTCGGGAGGCACTTCAGCCTGAAGGATGCATGCTGAGCCGGAGAGGCTGCCAGAGCTACAGCATGTTTGGAGCTTTGCTAGAAATTATGGGCAATCCCACTTCTGCTCTCAAAAATTCTTGAATCCAAAATGAAGGCGTTTTATATTGCACTTCATCCTGACAGATAAAGAGGACTTGATCGCAGGATGAACAGTCAGTTGGAAAGGATCTTCATTCTATTTGCACAAAACAAATTTAGTCGAGTTCTGGTACTTTTGGAGCTGTGAAAGGAGATGTTTCACAAATCTGAAAACTCTTTTTTCTCATCTGGGTGGAAGAATTTATACAAAAAATATAAATGATGCTGGTGAGCTATATAACAACGTTCAAAACAACTACAGATCAGAAGGAAAGCAGTACTAATTTAAAAAAAAACCAACAACAGTACAACTGAAAACAAATTCCCAAAGATGGAAAACCATACCCAGCTTCAAGCATTTCTCTTTTTTTCTCACTGGCAAATGGATAAGTTAGTAGTAATCAGTGTAAATTGAAATCCAGAAAATAGGTGTAGGTAACAAAAGGGATTTATGGCTAAGCATAATTAAGGGCAATAGGAAGTTATCATCTGCATGTATAGCCAGAACACAAAAAACAGTTCTAAGAGTATTGATCCAATGCTAGATAGAGATGCTGTAAGTATCAGAAATTAGCAGAAAAGGCAAAAGTGTTGAACAAATATTCTGCTCTGTGTTTGGGGAAAAGCCAGATGTAGTCAATCAGATGATGAAATAGCTTTAATTGACAGTAGCTAACAAGGATGTTAAACAGTAGCTATTAAAGATAGACATTTTACAATTGATATTTCAGCTTAAGTTGCATCTAGGATTTTTTAAAGAGCTGGTCCATGAGTGCTGTGGCAAATTGATGTTGATTTTTTAATAAATCCTTTAAAACTGGGAAGGTTCCAAAAGACAGCAAGAAGCTAACTTTGTGCCAGTATTTTTAAAGGCTAAGTGGCATAACATGCATAATTATAAGCTTGACATCAATCAGTGGAAAATATTGCATAGCTAACAGGGGGCTGACTAATAATTATTATTCATAAGTATTAATTATCATTAATGTTATTCATAATTCAGCCCCATGTTAGCTAATAAATTTAAATGGGTCAGTGAAATTAAAGCTGATCTATGTGTTTATTGATTTAATCAAACTATTTTTTTAAAAAGATTACAAACTAGCTTGACAGAGGTAATGATGTGGAGGAAAGAAACTCTTTAAGAACATTTGACTTGGCTTTGTGTGTCGGCCTGGTTACATCATTTGAATTATGCAAAATCAAGGTTATATTTGTTACCATCTGTAAGTACCAGCAGTTAATCAGGCTAACTATAGTCATGCCTCGTGACTGAAAATTGAAGCCAAATAAATTCAGGTTAGAAATAAGGTACATATGTTTGTGGGGAACAAGGTCATGGAAAAAATTCTCCATCCTGGATGTTTTTAAAGGAAAATCTAGTGTAACAAGTTTGGGCAGTAAATGTGGAGAGTGATGAGGAGCACCAGAAGCAGGAGAGGCGACGATGGGGAGTTAGTTCTCCCTCCCTGCCAGTCTGCATGCGCAGGCAGCACTTCTTTCTTCTGCTCTTTCCCCATTTTCCTACCACATTATTCCCTGAACTCTGCAAACAAAGGCTTTCTCAACCGGGTACGGCCCCGTTGCAGCAGCAGCAGCAGCAGGTGCTGAGCTTGGCAGCCAGCAGCGGTCTGCCTTGGCTTTGTCAAGGGATCATCCCAAGGGGCCTTCTGGCTTCTGGGAGTCATTTTTAGGTACTTCAGAGCTGTTCATCAAAAGGCAGGTGGCCTGTTCAACTTACCAGACCTCAACAAGGTAGCCCAGTCCTGAGACGAACTGGGTCTGTGGTTTGGGCCAAGCCTCAGGAGCCACATTGCCTTCCCGTGCCGTCCTTGACCCCCCCACCCCTGTGCCTGAGGGATGAGGAGCAGCTGCCCAGTGCCACTGGGGACATGGTGGGGCTCAGCAGTATTCCAGCAGCCTTCCCTTCCCAAACAGCGGCTCCCCATCCCCTGCAGGGGAGAAGCCATCGATCTGGTGGAAGCATCCTGTGGGCTGGGTCTGCCCCACGGGTCGTGATGCTGGGGCAGGACAAGGCAAATGATATCAAATATTTTCCAGGGCCACATTCTGTGTCAGGATGAAGTCAAAACGATGTAACATTTAGCAACGTTTTACTTTCTCTGTGGGTCTTCAGCGTAGTACTCTAAAATCCTTTAAAATCAAGTCCTGTGGCATCATTTTCCACAGAGATGGTTCCTGTAGCCTTTGGTAAAATTCAGGAATATCATTATGCTTCTAGCACAAGGCAGGAAGAATAAAGAGCAGATACACTATTTTTCATGTATATTATCTCACTTTGCTTAAGGAAAGCTGTAGGTCAACTGAAACGAATTTAGATTAAAACAACAGAAATACTGGAAAGCTGAAGAGATGTATGAGAAGAAATTGAAAACTATGGCTAGGCAGCAACTGAGTGTAGGAAACAGGAGCACATTAGATTTGTAAACCTGGGGAAATGGAAGAAATTATTTTTAGAAGTAACATATACTTATTAATGAAAAATGTGGTTGCTGTTACAAGGGAAATCATGTCACCCTGATCAGTCAGTGCTCCAGCTGACACTAAACTGAGCGGCACTCGGTGTGAACACGCTGCCAGCAGTCCCCTGCTTATAATGCAGAGGTGACCTGGACACCATTCCCTCAGCTCTCTGTCCTGGAGTGGATGGGAACCGACTTGTAACAGCTTTTTGGGGAGCACTTTAGATACTGCCGTCGGAGCAGAAATACTCTGTGTTGTAAATGAGAGTGCTTAGGCTATGACTGGTGTTGCGGAGTCACACAGTATGTCGCTGGTAGTATGAGGAATGGGCTACAAGTTTGCAAATCTAAAAGGAGGCTTAGAATTTCATATAGGTTTCTATTTCTTGTGATGGCCTTACTAAATCTTACTGGTTTTGACCATGGGAAAAAATGTAAATTTCCTGTGACCCTTCAGTTCACATGCACCCCAGCCCTGCACATTACCCTCCCGTTGCACAAGGCTCTGCTTTGTGTCTGTATGAACCGTATCACTGGGTGTGATCCCACTGGAAGGAACTTCTCAGATCCCTCACTGACAGCCCCCCGTCACTCAGGGTCACGCAATAATCATGTTCACACGTGTCTCAGTCACCACCTTACTGGACAGTTTGCCCCAGCTGCTACAGTGCTGAACACCGACCCAGGCTGTCCGTTCTTTGCTGACTGGGAAACAGTTGCAGGAAATTGCGTGTATAGTTTTGCCTTACCGTCATGAAACACCTGTCTGGTTTTTCCTTTTTACAACCTGGAATCATGATTTTATTGTGTAACCTGCACCTTAAGTTTTAGTGCATTGGTTTCAGAACTGAGTTTTCCTCAGCCATAAGTCTGGCAGATCTGGGGAAGCATATCTGCTCTTCGCTGAGGGAATAGTGCCATGCTTCTCTTCCACCTGGTGCCAGAATCAGCACTGTCAGTAACTGGAGTAAAAGCCCCAGTCAAAGTTCAGGTCTTTTCCTGACTGCCCCAGTTGTTTTCATCCCAGTTACCTTGGCAGTTGTCATAGAGAAGCTAATAATATTCTCCAGAAAGTTTTTTATTCATCTTTAAGTCTGGTACTGCATCTCACTATTATGATTTTAGTTACAAAATGTGATGATGCAAATATTGCAAACTATCAGCCTAAGACTGCAGAAGGCCAGAGGTGGTGAGAGCTGAGAGTAAAATGCCCGAAGGCGTTGCGGAGGAGAGGTGGGCTGCTGGGACGGGGGGACGGGCAGCTTTTGGAAGAATCAAATTTTAGTGGATCGGTGGCTCCAGGAACCCGTAGTGAAACTTAGGTTAATGTTAGTTGCCCATGTGTATAACCTGATTTGTGAACCGGCATTTTTTCAAACTCACTCTCAGGTTATATATGTCAACAAATGGCATTATTAATAATGCAGATCAGTTTAATAACCTGTATTCTTTTTTTTTCCTTTTTTTTTTTTTCTCCCCCGCTTTACATTAAATTAGTCTAATTGAAATAAAACTTTGGGAGTCATTTACCCAAGTCACAAAGCCTCGTCAGTTCTCCCCAAATCCATTCAGGCTCCTTGAACAGTGTGGGGCTGGTCCTCCTAGGGATTTATTGTACCTCAAATAGAAAGTGTATAAAATCCAAGGAAGGGAATATAGGAACTTCCCCCCCACCCCCTCCAAAACACTGGAGTTTGAAGGGCACCAAATACTTTTTTTCTTGCACATTGTCTGTGCCAGTACAATTGTCTGGCCTAAGCCTTGTCACTGTGTGAGGTGGTCACCCTAGGGTGACATAAAGGGTCTTGAGCTGGCTACTATGTAGAACCAGAATCGGCTTTGTTGCAGCAAACGCTGAATTTTAGGGTTAATTCTGACTACAGCTTCCAGGCCTCAGAAAAATGTAAATATTGAATAGTATCTGTCCTGCAGGTTCTGCACAGAACTGATTTCCAGAAATACTCTCTACAGAAATATTCTTTCCCCTTCTATCATCTTAAAATGGAGTCTAACTATAGCAGGTTGCACAGCATGAGGCACCCTGTGCATGAAAAATTACACAATTATGAATGTTTGGATTAGTTTATATGATTGACTGATCATCCTTAAGTACTTTATAATGCAGCCATTCAGCAAATTAGGCTGATGTGATGTATCCCTATCAACAAGTAATTTCCTATATGTTTGTTTGCGGTGTTCTCTAGCAGCTGCATTAAGTTTGTTAATGAAATATGGTGAGTAGATCATGATTCCCCTCACTCTTTATTTCATAGGTTGGTGAGACCAGATGCAAAAAAGTTTGCACTTCGAAATCTGATCTGAGATCCAATGATTTCAGCATCGTTGGAAGCTTGCCAAGGGATTTTGAATTATCAAATTATGACTGTTATGGGAAGCCCATTGAAGTCAACAATGGGCTCGGGAAATCTCAAGCCAAGAACAACAAGAAGCCTCCTCCTCCCAAGCCTGTCATTCCATCAGCAGCAAAGAGAATCGATCTTTATGCAAGAGCACTGTTCCCTTTTTGCTTCTTGTTCTTCAACGTCATATACTGGTCCATATATTTATGATAAACCTTTTATTTATTTTTTTCATATGTGTAAAATATATCCCATTTCATTACCCCTTCCCAGTCATGAAGGCCACTGTGTGAAATTATTTGCATTTGCAAAGCAGTATGTTGCATCTTGATGCCATGCGATTGTACTGAACATATGGCATCTGAAACGTGAATGAAAGCATGACACTGCAATGTCTGTGCTCCGACCAACATTGTATATAAATGTACAGCATACATCCTGCTTTAGGAATATATATGAAGGACAATGCATACTACATTATAAAGCTGAATAACGCTCCTCAGTTATTAGTAACATACAGAGATTTAAAGTGTTTCTGACGATGAAACTGATGTGCACGTTGAGTATTATTAAAATCAGTATTCTAGTATATGTAGTATTTAACAGCTTTTCTGCTGACTTCCAGCGGAAAAAAAAAAAAAACCAAACATCTTGTTATTGTATAATTTTAGATGGCACTGTTGAAGAAAAAGCTAAGATGTAATTCACATTATTTAGACTTGGTAAGTGAAGGCAGCATTGAACAAGCTGATCTTGTCTATGTGAAAAAATAAAGATCAGAGAATTACTAATTTTGTAAAATCAGCTTATTTAGGAAAGAAAACCCAACAACTGTATTCATCAAGGAGGCACACTTAAGTGTGTGAGAATATGCTGACAATAAAATATTGGGCCAAATTTTGACTACTGTGTCCTTAGGCACAAACTAGATACAATAGGTCAAAACCAAACAGGCCACTTTCTAGACTAGAAGTATCAGGAGTTTTGAAGAAACATCACAAGGTGCAGTTCAGTATCAGGTTATGTTATACTTTTTTACATTTCTCTGTCCTCTGGCTCACCTTCTGTAGCATCTGGCAACCCTGCAGTACATGTCACATTTTTGTTGTGGTTGCATTGGATACATCTTACTTGATTTGTTTTGTTTATCCCCTTGAAAGCTTTCAGTTTAAACAAACCAGTTGTTGTCAAGATGAAATCCCATTTTCATCAATAGTTACAATTTTTTTGTTTGTCTGTTGTAGCACGGATGACCAAAGCTAACACCTAGCCACCAGTAGAAATGAAGACATGTCCAAAGATCATAAAATATGACATGAGCCCTTGTGCCTCTGTATTAATTAATGGCTGCCCTCACCAACTCGTTGATTTGGCTGCTACTTTTTGGAGAATAAGGTCCTATGTGTGGTCAGTCTCTTCTGATAGGAGGCTGCTCTCCATTTAGCAGAGGAAACCCTATGACATGGAGACTACCTAAACGTGATCTCCTCAGGGCGCGTAGGGCAGGACCTGTGGCCTCCTGTGTGTGCCAGGCACATCCCTTCATAAGGGCAAGTCACGAGGTGAAACACAGGCAAAAGAAAGCTGCTTGTAGGTAGATATCGGAGTAGTGTGTGTTCCCTTGAGAGTGTGCCATAGAGAAACGTAACTTTTCTTGCCACTTGTAAAGCTGGGGCACCACAGTTACTTAAAATATGAAAATAAGACAGTTCTCACTAACTTGGCAATTTATTAAAGGAATTATAGTGGCTTATTGGCTCCTCATATGCTAGGAGGGGACTGAATTAAATGTGTGAAACCTTCCATAGTGCAAAAACCCACTTGGGCTAAATTTCTGGCTTATCCAGGATGTGTTGAGCCAATGCAGGCCGCAGAGGCACTGCTGGATCACTTGGGTGTTGCCCACCATGTGAACGTTGTCCACATAGGATGCGCAACCAGAAGGTCAAAAGTGGGAACCCAGGAACAGCGAAGCGTGCCAGCCTGGCTTCACTGGGCAGCTGTGGATCTGCTGTGGCCAGGGTTTCTGCTGACCTCTGCCACTTTGCGATCAACAGCCTGGTTGCGATGAGTCGTGTTGGGTTGAAGAGATCTGCTCTTCAGAACATGGTCATGCGCTTGCCACCGTCTTTCTTGTGGAGACTGCAGGGAACCACTTCGCCAGGTGGCCACAGTTTGTCCTTTGGATTTTTTTCCGATCCAAGGAAATGGAAGGGAAATCCCAAATATTACTGAGCCACACTGAACCGGGCAGGGAAAAAATTGTCTTTAAGGTCTAGTTCAAAGTTTCAATATTTCTGTCTGTTTGCAGGTATGTACAGAATTGTCAGAGACTCTAAGAAGCAATAAGGATAAGTCAAAGAGAGGAAGTTAGGGAGGGGTAATTTTTATATGTACAGAGTGCTATATTTATAGATATTATTTATTCTCATACTTGTATTTTTTCTTACAGTACTGGAAGGCAAGAAAATAATTACCTTATGTTGGAAAATGTATGAATTTTGGAAGATAATTTTCTTGTTAGAACTCTTCTTAAATGATTTATCTGTAATTAATGTCTACATTCTATCTGTATAATCTCAATTATAGGTTTTATTGTTGAATTATTCTTTGTTCCTTCTTGCTTTCCTGCTTACTTGATGGCTTTTGTGTTTTATCATGAAACATTTAATCAATAATACACTGTAATTGCTTTCCAGCTCACAAAAAAAAGGAAGCAAAAGGAATGTGTATTGTTACAATAAAGGCTTTTCATTCATTACAGCACAAAAACTAAGGACAGAAGCAGTTTAACAGCAAATTTGAAACAAAATTTAAAATAAACCAACATGAGCTATAAAGTATTAATTTTCTTTTTACTTACACTAGATACTTGCAGTATTTGTATTACCTTGGAATATATTAACTTGTCCTACTGAGCAGTAATAATTGATTTATTTTATTTTTCTTCTTTCCACTAAAGGTCATTGAGAGTTTTGCATACCATGTCACATTATGGTCCTCCAGCACCCTCTAGTTGTAAAATTCTGCCTGTTGACTGATTTGCAGAACGAGGTGCAAATATAAAGCTGTATAGGCAGTAAAGGATGTTACTCGATAGTGATAATATGAAGGGGGAAAGTATTAATAAAAAATAAATGGGCATAAAATCAATGGACAGCTATAGAAACTTGGCATGCAGTATGAATTTTAAAATGTAGAAAGTAAGGCATTTGAGTAGTAGCAAAGGTGAGACTCATGAAGTACATACACATTAGTAGCTAGATTAACTAGTCATGATGTTTGAGCAAACTGCATTACAGCAAAAATCTGTTTCTGAGGGAGACACCATCTGTGTTTCAGCTGACATTTACTTGAAGTTCTCCTGTTTACTGGAAGGAGAGTTACAAATTTTTGTTCTACCCTTAAAATAAACCTCAGTATTTTCTAGGCTCTTAAGCATGAAGGGGTAGTGTCCAAATCGTTCATTCCTTTCTTTCATACTGTCATTGCCCTTTAGGGATCTTACCATTTCAGGACTTTAGAACACATTCAAACACTGCCTCAGGAATTTCCAGGGAGGTGAATTAATTAATTTCTTAACTGCATCCACACATTTAAGCTGTGTGGTAAGGAGGGATGTAGCTTGAAAAGTCCATCAGCTGTTATGCATTAACTCCCTCTCAGGGTGTTGGAAATGTGCTGTGTAGAGCAATCCGCATCTTACCTCCTCATGCGAGTTCAACTCACGTCTGACACCCGGGTTTAGGAGCAGCTCTGTAGTGGGTTTTAGCACCTCCTTTTTTTTTCAGTCTTGTGTTAATTGTAGCTGAGATGGTGTCTGTGAACAGTCTGTCATGAGCGAGGAAGGCAGTTGATTTCTGTAAGTGCAGCGTACAGAAGATTGACCGCTTGGAAACATTGCCAAGCAGCTTTCAGTCTTCAAAGTCTTCAAATTCATTTGGACGTGGCAGCAGGAAATTTGTGGGTAGAGGGAGGGTCTCCCCAGTGCCCTACGACCCATCAAAAGAGCCAGTAGTAGCTCTGCCTTTTGGGGTAGTTTCAGTGAGCGCGAGCGCAGGGGTCGATCCAGGTGTATAATCATTTGGAAGGAAATGCACTTCCAGGTAGTCTTTATTTGAAAATATTTCATTCTGAAGAGAGACGATAACTTATTTAAGCACTATGTCGTAGCTGTTGAGGCACTCTATTAAGAGACGTTATACTACAGTTGAGACCATTGGTCTCTTCTTTAATTAAAGCAGCTTACCGTTATGGTTATTGGATGACTCGTGCTGAGGATATTTATAGAATAGGTAGCAATAAATTATTTATTTCCAAGGGAGTGCAACCTGAATATATGCAATGTCAAGTGATTTTTCAGGCTATAGAGATAGCTTAGTGCTGAAATGAGTACAAATGCGGTGCGTAGCAGATAAGGGAATGATAGGACGCTGTTACTTAGTGCTTTGGTATGCTAATTCCAGGATTAGAGAAGATAATGTGGGAAGAAAAGGAAAGTCAGATACAGACAGATTGAATAATAGTTTTGTTTGTGCCTAAAATTTAATTTGTGTCTAACAGTTTAATTTCTTTGTATAGTAATAATGTAAGTTACCTTCTCTTTGTATGACCATAAAGAATTACTTTTAAAGAAAAGGAAAATTAAGCTCTGTGGTGCCAGAAATATACAGAAACCAGTTCTTTTCATACAAAGCTCTACCCTTGAAAAAACAAACAAAAACATACAGAAAACAAAATGCAGCTTTAAAGATATTAAATTCCCCCCATTCTGGGGTTGCCTATACCATTGTGTCAGACCAGGCCCGACCAGGCCGGGCTGCCGGCAAGGCTCCCTTGCATGTTGGCTTGCTGGGGGCAGTCACCCACCCCTGCCTGCCAGCACCTGCCCCTTCCCATCAGCGTGACAGTGCCAGCAGACAGTTAAAAGAAGGATTACACGGCTATTTTGAAATCTTTCTGAAAAACCCTTCGTTGCTATGAATATGTCTACACCACAGTCACTAAAATGTCTGCAGCTAATGCAGGTTTATCCAAATTAGCTTTAAGCTAGCTGACTTGGGGACGGCTGGCAATGTAGCCATGGCAACGGCGAGCTCCGGCTGGGAAGCCTACCTGCTGGCGTAGGAAATGGGAAAATATACTTTGGTGTTAACCCCCACAAAGCGGTACGCTGCCCTGCCTCTTACACTCGAACAGCTGGCGTGAAGTTGGCTCGTGTGGGCATTTGTCAGCCAGTGCCTGCGAAATGGGGCTGTGTCCGCTGCACTGTGTGCTAGAACTGCATTACTGCTTCCCAATGGTGACGTGAAAGATGCCAAAGTTGGCCCAAGAAAGATGTGAAATATTTTCTCCATGGGTCTCGATGGCATCCAGCATTTCTGCTGTATTTAGTTGTGTGTACTGACCAGAGGTTCGCTGGTAGTGCCAAAAATGCAGCTAATTTTCCAGAACCGATGCACGTGTAAAGGAGTGAATTGGATTTGCCCATCTGAGCACAAACAAGGTCATAAGACTATCCCTTTTACACTTAAAAGAGCTATTCTGTTTAAATTCCCTAATAGTGGATATTAGATCGTGACCTTTTAAATGAATAATGAGACTAAAAACCCTAGTGAAACTAATGAGTCTTAAGACCATAAAAGTCTTTTTTAGCTTCCACGTTGTCTGTGGAGGTCCACCCTGGGTTTGAGGGGCAGCAACTGCTTTCCCACGCAGTTTCTTCACATGTCTGTGCCCGCCGGGGGTCAGGAGGGCAGCATCGGCTGACGCCCGCTGACAGGGAAGGTTTTTGGAGGGCCTTCAAGCCGGTGGGTCAGCTCTCCTTTGGAGCATCAAGGTCAGTCCAAAGCCTGCCTGGCACCATTGGCTCTTGCAGAGAGACCCCAGGTACATTAAGCACATACCTTTTAGTACAAGAAAATGAACAGTCTTTCCCCTTACTGCCTGAAAGCATGATTCACAGTGACAGAAACCCACCGGCAAGGCGACGTGGGTGACCGAGTTTCTGTCCCACCAGGCAGTTGCTTAAGCAACGTGAGGTACTTTGAAAGGAAGCAGGATGAGGACTGTGGACTGGGTAACTCTTTTCCGCCTGATGAGTTCTTCAGGCTGTGGCAATAGATCGTGTGGGGGTTTTCATACATATCTGTGTATGTCTGTTTCTTTCTCTGAATATCCACAGTGGGAGTCATTTTTCACTTGAAGAAAACTGAAGAGATTTTTCGGCCCAAGAAACCCTCCAGATCAAGTCGTATCGTTGCCCCCTGCAAAAACCTTTCAACTCAGAAGAATCTTTCTCTAGCGCCACAAATAGCATGAAAAATCTCTGCTGAAACTGCAGCTGCTGCTGAGGAAAACCTGCGTGTAGGCAGTGCCTGTGCTTCCACCCGCGTTGGCTGTAGCATGTCGTGATCATCAACAGCACTGCTCAGCTTTCCCCTTCTGCGAAGCGCCCTGCAATACGCTCCAGCTGTCCCACCGTTCATGTCCGTGCAGCCAGAGTAGAGGTTGTGCCTGGGACTGATGGAGCTCATGAAGGCAAGCCAGTGCTGGTGTTCAGGAAGAGATGAACAACAATATATGAGAAAACCTGGGACTCCCTTGTTTCTCTAATCTTAGCATCATCTATGTTACTCCATTTCAGTTATGTCCCTTTAACGCAAAATATTATATTATTTGGATAAGACCTCATTACGTGCATCATGTTTTGGAATTAAGTGTATTGAATCATTAATTTCTCGTCAAAAGCAGAATACAAAAAAAAAAAAAAAAAGTAGTCCATGTGATGTTTTTTTAAATGTTGATTTCCTCTATTAACCTTAAAACTTGCATTTGACCCAGAGGCTACGGAAATACATTTCTCAGTGTTTAATAAGCCTTACATTGTCATAACAGATTTATCAGTGTCTCAAGACAGGCTCGTTCTTTCAGATTAATTTGTTTGTTTCTTTGACTCCCAAAGGCCAGCTCATTGGAAAACATTAATTTGAAGACTGGCTGTTTCAAAGGCACAACACTGACAGGAACGGCCTGTAAAGACTAATGGGTTTGGCCAATACTACTCCAGCATCGTTTCTGCTTTTGACAAAGCCTGTCTTGCTACCTGCTCCTGCTTCTGACAAATCCTGTTTAGCCTCAGCCTACTGGAGGGTGTAAAATCTTCACAGGCTTTTGAAAATAGCTGTCTGATTGTGTCAGCTGCCGAGGCAGCTCTGCTTCCATTCCCCTTCTGGATGTGCTTCAGGCTATTACAGAAACAATCTTCTTTTTCCAAGCAAATACAAATGATATACAGCATCCACCATAAGCTATAATCTACTTCGTGGAATTAAACTTTAGTCTTTATGTATTAATTCTTCATATTTTCAAGCTGGTTGTCTCCCAGAGGTGAAAACTTTGGAAATAAATAAATTTCTTAAATGAAAAACGAAATGTGCATGACAGCAGAGGAGGATTGCATTGGTCCTGCTTGTTTTCTCTGGACTTAAAGCCCTTTTCTTGCTGTGGTGCAAAGCCCAGAAGGCTTCAGAGGATGCGCTGCTGCTGAAGCCCTTGTGGGTGCCCGCGAGGCGTGGGCAGGGGGCTGACCCCCTCCCTGCACCGGCCCTGCCCTGGGAGCTGCACGCGATGCAAACCGGCCAAAGGGACACGCAGTGAGGTTTCCTGAGCCCTGTGCCCTTGCAGTGGTGTCTTCATCACATTCTCCACCTGATGAGTTTTCTTGCAGCAGAGAGGCACTTGATTTAGAAAAACAATGACGATGACGCCATAGTAATATTCCCAGACACGGCAGTTTCATGGGAGTATTTTACGCCGCTGCTGTAGACTACTGAATATTGTGAATTTTAGCACGGGAGTTTTTAAACAGGAAATGCATATCCAAGTTGGCAGGACTTTATTATCTGTTACCCGTAAGTGTGGCTTTATTGCTTTATTTATCATATGCTTCCATATTGTTCCCATTTCAGGAACAGCATTTTAAATCAGGAATTTTTCTAAGCATATGAATTATTAAAGCATATTGTGGTTTACCCTATTTTTTCCCACAGGAATATAAGAAAGAGATAGTGTATTTCACATTACAGTGTTCTTGCAGCAAGTTTACTAATCTCTGTGAAAAAAAGTCTTGATGAAATTAAATAGGTGGAAAAAAATTTCATGGAGTGTGCAAATGAAACAGCCAGGAATAAATCCATTTATGCAAGACTCATGCTGAGAGTCTGATGAGCTTTGACAATTGGAATAAATTATTTTGGCTGAGAGGAGATTCCAGCCTTAAAAGGCAGGACAACACTGATTCTTTTGACAGTTTCACTTCTCAGCTGAGAAGGAAAATAGAGCTTTGTAGAAAAGACCAGGTAGTCCTGTCCACCCCCACCCCACAGCTGCACCTGACCAGCATGCTGTCCTGTGGTGTGGTCTTTCTGCCAGTTCGTGCTGCAAGAATTCAATCGATGAAATTATCTTTTCTCCGCCCAAGCAGCAGCAGGGCTGCTGTGAGCTGAGTGGCACGTGACGGGACTGAAGGCATGGCTCTGTGTGCAGCCTGTTTGAGCACCGTACACGGCTGACGGTCCGTGGCTAAACACGATATCCAGTAACTACAGCGATCCAGGCGCCCCTTCCCAAGCCTCCCGTGCCAGTCTGGCAGGCGAGTCCCTCTGTTTCCTTCTGTTCCCCTACATCAAAGGGCAGACAATGACAAGGTGCCTTCTGTTGCACCGAGGGCCTGCTGTTCAGGTTGGGCATGGCTGGGACAAAAAATAATCGGTTGCTATATGTTGCACGCTGCCTTAAGGCACTACTGTAATGCACGCAAATAATAATAAAAATTATTTCACTCATTATTAATACTGTATTCAATAGTATATGGTAGTGCGATCTATATTTGCCTTCTCCCAGTCTTAACATTTCTGGAAGTAGTCTGGCTCTGATTTCAAGGGCCTGATATTCCCCCTCATTTACGTTGGCTTTACACTGTGCTTCTTTCTGATTTACTCTCAGAGGAGGATCAAACCCACTGCGTGTACACATACTTTCCTTTAATATTACTCCTTTCTGATCTCTCAAAAGGATTCTTAAAAAATAACCTCACAGTTCCTCAGATCCAAATTCCACAAAATAATCTGCAGAATAACAAAGGAAGAAGTTGTATCTTTTGAAACGGTACATTTATTGATCTATAATTTAATGTACATACGCATAAATATCCATATTTAATATGATGGCATTCTAATGACTAAGTCTTCATAAGAACAGCTTGTCAGGATTTAATAACACTGTTTTCCCCTTCCATTATTTTTATTTTATTTGGCCGGTATTTTCCAAGTACATCCATATCATACAATGCATTTTTCCAGTTCCCTGTAAAATAAATCATCCCCTGCCATGGCACAGAGTGAGCTATGTGGGCTTTGGGGTATTAAATCCCATACTGTAGTACGGAGTAACTCCTTCGATTGCAAGTTGAGGACAAGTGTTGTCACACGCAATGTAATGGATAAGTATTTTTTGTGATTACTTGGTAACCAGTATTTTACTAGATTGTTAGTACTAGTCATGCTATACAGTAATTAATGAAATAGATTAAGCCGTTTGCTAGTAAATAAATTAATAGAAGGGATAGTAAATTATATGGATATTTCCTGGGGTTTGTTAGCTAAATCCTTGAGCTGGGAAGCTTGCACTAGGTGGTACAGTCTCTCCTTTATGGGACGATAGCCCACCAGCAGCGCAGATGTAACCACTTGGGCACTGGTTTATATACAGGAGTTAACAGTGAATGCCAGGCACCCGTCTGACCCAGGTCTGCTTACTGCCTTCTCTGGGATGGAGTGGAAGCCCAGCACTGCCCTTCTCAGAAAGCAGGGGTTTCTCATGGTTGACATCCAAAACCACAAGATTGTGGGAGCCCATGAGGAGTGGTGTTTTCAATCCATTTAACTTCACTGTCACTTCATGGGATATTACTGTAATTGATTATCCAAACGTGCCACACAATCGTTTGTCAATAACTCCAAATTGTCTGTTCATTTAATGAGGCACTGTATTGAGATTAGTTATAATTAATAAAATCATAAAATAATCAGATGACGAATGGAGAAAATGCCACTCCACAGCATAGCATTTATACTACAGGCTCTTTTTTATGTGCAGTGCTGCAATGGCTGCAGAGAAGTCAAATTGCATTCTGCTATCTTGTTCAGCAGTAGCGCTCAGAGCGGTGGCGAGAGCTGTGATTTTCCCTAACTGCCTCAAATAACTGAATTCTTTTTGCTGTAAAGAAAAACTGAACTATTGCTGCTATTCTGGTATGAAAACATGAGTAAGAACCGGATGATTCTGGATACACATTTGAGGCGAGAAGTTTCTCATCTCTTTATATTTCCCCTGCTTTTTCTAAAGGAGGCCTTTTGTGTTTTGGGTAAGCTCATTTCATTGCCTTTAACATTTATTTCTCCAGCTGACCATTCTCTAAAACAAAGGTCTGATTTTGTTAGTACTACTAAAACGACAGGGACACCAGCAGAACAGAGGCAAATTCCGAGAGGGTTCGCCTCCAGAAAATGCATCTCAGTACTCATAGTTACTTCAGATTGCATCAGTGAAGACTTTTTATAGCTTTAGTCATAGGAAGTAAGTTCATTGGATCATATTAGCAGGTCTGTTTGATTTAACAGAAAGGCATAAACACTGTATTCACAGTAGCTACGGCTGGTACGGACAGGCTGGGTACAACCAGGAGTTGGGGAAGAGGAGGGATCCCTGTAGGAGTGCACCTCCTGTTGGCCCATGTATCCCCAAGCTGTGGCGTAAATCCTGACTCTGTCTGTAGGCTGCTTTCCTTTGTAGCTGGTTTAAAGTCAGGACGGTGATGCTTTGAAGTCCAAAGTTAGGCGGCTGTTGTACTATCATCTTTGAGCTGCCCTTGAAGCACCGTCAGCTTGTCTTTCTTTTCCAGCCCCTGCTGCATTCCTAGCGCCAGGCACGCTGACCTGTACTGAAAGGAAACCGTAAAGTTAAAATTGTTCAGAACCCAGCTGCCTTGCACATCGTCTCTGTGCGTACACCTTATTACTGCAACGCAATTAGCAAGGAATAATATAGGCAAGTGTCAGGTTAAATGATGACTACATAGACTCTAATAATGGCTAGCAGTTAATCTGTATAACTTTCCATTGTAACACAAATGAAGTTTCAGTAAAGACAAGCAGCTTCGTCTAGGTTGTCCTTGATGCCACAGATATTACAATCAGAAATTTTTAGGCTATAAGCTCTGCTATTATACCCTATATTTAAAGCAATTATGCAGTTAGAAGAACATTATTTTCTGTGCATTTACTATGATGTAGATGTATTGCTAGTCCAAAGTATGTAATCAGGCACCTCATAAGAATTGTTTATTTTTTCTTACATTTCTGGTTTGGTTTTTCTCCTTCTGTAAAAGCTTGTCATTAACACCACACTATCACAATTAAACTCTGGAAAGATGTGCCGATGCAGAGGTGAAAGTAAAAATATCTCTTATCTGTGCTGTGAACTAGTTCTGGGACTGAACCACCAAAGTGGTTTTTCAGAACTAAAAATAAACTTCTGTTGAGCACGACGCTGTACATTCCCGTGATAACTCGAGTGAGCTGTTTCTTGACAAGATGATTTTCTCAAGATAAAAACTATTGATACCAAGGAAGTAAACAGTGAACCCAAAAGATACTTCTGTTGCTGAAAGATCATAATGATAAGGATGAGAGAGCTGGTGTTTCAAATCACAACAGTCCTTTTAATCTTATATCTTATTTTTTATCTGATTTTTCAAAGAATAGTGTGAAACGCCTGAAGTGGGTAATTGAACAAAACAAAACAAAAACTGTATCTTTTGGATATTTCCTGAAGAAAGGAATTATTATCTTGTTTCATGCAATTCTATCTGTTCCTCCAACTTACTTTATTTTTAACGTTGCTAAGTGCTTCGGCTGCACATTATAACTTCTACAACAGCTTAATATGTCACTTATTCATGTTGTAAAATACATTATTTTAACATTTCATCAAGTGTTTTTATATGATTGATATATTTTTTCTATTATTTTTGATTAAAAACATAACAGGGAACATTGGACTGATCAGTGTTTAATCTCTTATGCTGAAATTTCCCTTTATTTTCCTAGTGACAAAAGCCTTGACCAAATTATAAAACTATAAAAGCCATCTAAATAAAATGCACTGTAATAACACAGCCATTTTTGAAACCAAACCTGTTGTAAAAAGAAAGGTTGGTTTGATTTTTTCTTTTTACTTCAAAAAATATTTTTTTTTAAAAAAAGAATAAAATACGCAGCTTTACACAATTTGCTTATAAATGGTCTCCGTTACATGTGGACACATGAAACCAGGTTAGACTGCCAGGTCGGTGTGGAGCAGTTATGGCTGTGACCAGTGGTACTGGTATAAATGGAAACGGATGCCCAGGTACCTTCTGCCACTTCTGTAAGACCCTTACCAAAGCGGAAAAATGGAGGTTTCTGTTACTCCCTTGGTGACCATGGTGAATTTTGTTGTACTTTGCTGTGGGGGGAGCAGAAAAGCAGTCTGTTACCGTCGTATATCTTGCGGTGTTAACAGCCACCCGAATTGCCTGTGCTGTACTGGGCAGCCTGGAGGTGGGCAGCCCAGCGCCCAGGGACAGAGGTGGCACGGTGCCCTAGCCCCCTCCCCTGGGTTGGCACCTGAGCTGTTGGCCTCCAGGCCAAAAGCAGGGCTAACGCCAGCATGGCCACTGCAGCTCTCCTGCTCCTTCCGAGGGCTCTGGGCCTCGAAGCCTTGTGCAACCACAACAATGAGAGCGCACAGACGCTGTTCCAGACAAGAAGTTAAGCAGGAGAGATTCACTCCTTCACTGTGGAACATTATGAGAAGCAGTCTTACTTAGATTAAGGATTTTAACGTAAAAAGTTAGGGGTTCATTAGTTCTGCTGCGGTGGAAAGCACCTTTGCAAAGCTTCTGTGAATGCTATCCCGAATCCCGTGCGAGGTCATGGGATTAATAATGAATTACAGTGTTGACGAGCAGGGCAGCACTGCTGCCAGGACTTCCATTCTCTACAGAAGTTCACTGTTCATGAGCTAATTTTACCTTGTCAGGTTACAAAAAGAAGTCAAGTCTCTGAAGTTTTTTGACCTATTCAAGATTCGCAACAGGTTCAAACTTGGAAAAGATCAGCTGATCTCTCCCGGTTCCTAAGGCAGGTGGGGTAAGCATATATTTTATGGCTAGTTTTTTATGAATGAAACATTAAATTGAGAACGTGCCTGCTCTGTGCTGAGGATGATCATTACACGGTCCATTTCCCACAGGCTGGTATTTGTCCAGTATCCTTGTTCAAAATCCTACCACCGCACGCTTGCGGTGGGGACAGAAACAACCTCCTACAATATCCACAGTCAAGCACAGCCATAAGGAGTGTTTGAGCAGGCATATACACAGGTTTTATGATCACAGGCACATACCGGCCTTGGGTTTCAACCTGTCCGTAACCTGTGGATCCGGAGCTGCTCCTCGGTGTCATCACTTGGGATTCTGAAGATGCGAGATCCCCGCGTGGTGCTGCGATTGCTGAGGGAGAAAACACCTAGCTTTCAGGAAATTGCTTCTGTTGTACAGAAAAAAGGTCCAAGTCACAAGTGAGTAGAAATCAGAAAATGAGTAACAACAAAAGTGTATCCCAGATATGTCAACAAAGAGCAGATGACAACATTCTTGTCAGCTTGTATTTGCCTTTTAACACTTTCACGTGTTGTTTAGGAATGCAGGGAACTGAGGTGGAGAGGTGATTTGACAAGTACTGGTGCTTTGACAAGTATCATACCTCGGCAGAATACAGTCCACCAGTATATGAAATCTGATGTCTTCATCATCTCCAAAGGGCTTTTCGTTATGAATAAGTAATACATTTCTCACAGGTGACAGAAAAGATTGCAAGGCGAAAGAGGAATTTCAATGATTAAGAACTGACCTGAAAAATGGGCGTAGGGTTCGTATTTCAAACACAGACGCTGGCATGGAAAGAGGAATAAGAACATGATGGGAATAAAAAACAGCGCTGGAGTCAAGGCTGGCATTGCTTGTGGAACAGATGGGAGAGGTGGCAGATGAAAAGATAGAGGATCAAGGCTGCTGTTGCAGTCTAAAGCAAAAATCTCGACACATTCGAATTAGCTGTGCTCTGCAGGGGGAATGGGGATGGTAAAATCAAAATAACAGGAGAGAAAATAAGATTCTGATGGCAATACTTTGGAAAACCAGATGGAAATCAGGCAAGGAAGGAGACAGCAAGGAAGAAGAGAGGTAGTAGTTAGGCAGGAAAAACTTGGGACAAGGATAAGAAATGTATTCCTTGGGACTGAGGCAAAGCAATGGAAGTTTTTTGTACTGCTGGAAAGAAAGGGAACATGTTGTCAGACAAGAATCATGGATTTACATGCATAGTCTAATTTGAAAGTGTTCCTTTCATCTTTTTCCTGGAGCCTTAATAATGTAATTTGCTATAATCTCAGTAGAAAGATACTGAACTAATCTATAGCAGATTTTCCACACACACAGACAGTTCAGCACATAACTACATGATTTTATCAGCAAAATAAATATAAGGTCTCTTGCAAATAGCAAGAATGCAAGTAGCTTAGATAAATAAAGTAAATCCCAGTTCGCTATAAATTTCTCACGATGGTTAGCTAAACTAGTAACACACTTCACTGTCACAGCTACTCTGCAACAAAGGGAACTTAAAGTTGTATGATTATCACCAATTATTTCCCATTAGTTATACCACAGGGTAGTGATGTTGCTTTTTTCACCATCAGAATCACATAAAAGAAGGTGGCATAAGCTATTCCTTAGCGTGTGTCATCCCTGGGTATATGTGCTGTTAAAGGGAACAGTACGTGTTTGCTAATCAGAAGAGGAAGCAGAGCGAGCATGAGAGATCAGAGTGTACTTTTTATTTTTAAAAAGACTCTTAAGATCCAGAATGAACATATGGGACTAAACAATTTAAGAAAGATATGGAACTCGAAACTTTCATTTGTATTTTTTCTTTATTTACATTTATTGGTGTTGTCAAAATTTCTGCAGATTTCAAAAATCCAAAGACAACAATCTTTTTTGAAGGAAAGAATTTATTGATAGGACATAGAATGACAGGATTCATACACTGGTACAGCATTTTTGCATCCTACAAAATCTGCATATTTTAAGCTCTTTTTTGAATGAGAAAAAATAATGAAAATAATTCTGAATATACAAAAGCCAAATATTGATGGCATCTAAGGCCAGAAGGGACCACTATAACAATTCAGTCTGAGCTTCTGCCAAGAGCCTTCTTAGAATTTAACTTTTTAACAAGGACTTCTAGAAAAGAATCTGATTTTAACTGAGCATTCTCCGGGGTTGAGGAATTCATCCCAATGCTCAGCACGTGATTCCCATGGCCAATGACACATTACTAAACCAGCAAAACAAGAAATAAACTCCATTTGTAATCTGAAGTTGATCAATAACAGCATTCAAATACAGAGTTTTTTATTGCATCCATCTCCTCAAATGCTTTATGTTATCAGCGTTACTTTCTTGAAGCATGTACTCCATGCCATCTAGTCATTCCAAACTACCTTTTTGGTAAGTATATGCAGTGGTTTCCAGTCCTTCAGTCATTTCCAAGTTTCTTCCCACGTCTCCTGTGCATCTGCTAAAGACATACAAACATTTAGTTGAACTACAGTCACTGCCTCAACCAGCATTGTGCCAAGATGAATTGCTAAGGCAATGTATTCCTGATAAACTCACATTTATTTCTGATTAGCTCATACATATCCCTTTTTAGTTTCCTCACCAACTTCTACCTTATGTTCAGAATATCGTCCGTTAGAACCTATTAAATAAAATACAGCTCTGATTGAATCCTGCATTCTTTGCAATAAGTAGCAAATCTCTCCTGTACTTCTATGGGATCAGGATTAAGCACTTAGCCTTTTTAGGGGTTTGACATCTTATTATTTGATATCTGGCCTTCTGTCATCTGTCACTGCTTTTACTGTTATTGCACTGCTACACTCCTATCAACAAGTGATTGATGCTTATTATTAACGGTCCCCCTGTTGATGCTTTGTTTGGATTCTGAACTAATGCATTTTTATCTGAGTTTTTATCATGGATTTAGAAGAATGCATATAGGAATGTAATCTTCTGTTTTAAAGACCACAATCCTTACTTACCTCTTTCTAGATTCTTTTCCTTTCCTTATGCAAAAGTATTGAATGTGATTCCCAGTAATGTAGCCTGATTTTTTTATGCACAGTTTAATGAGTATGTCTATTCTTAGTACACGGTCATAAATTACTATCACCTATAAATTTTTTTCCTCCTTTGCCTGCTTGCACCTTTTCCATTAGCATAGGACTGTTATAAAACATAGAGAGTTGAAGAAGGCCTTATTTTATTATCAGCATTTTCCTTGTTATTAAATTCTGATTAAACTGTTTTCTTGCTGATTGACTACCCGATGCTGTCTTTTTGTAGTTACTCATCTCAATTGAAACATTTTGTTTTTCTCTGGCACACCAACAGCAGAATATGGCCATATCATTTGACATTTCTTCAACGTGTGCTGACATGGTGATATAAATCTGGAAGATTACATGCACATACATACATAGACATGTTGTACACGATGTGTACATATACATACTTGCAATTCTGTAATGGAAAAATATGCATTAGAAAATCAACAGCTGAGGTGGTATTAGCTGTGATTGCCACGGCAGTTAACTCAGCACAAATAGTCTGTACAAAACCCCCAGCTGTAATTGGTTATTAACTGTTTACTCAGATCACTTTTATTTTACCTACCTGCTATGCTATGTTCTATAGGTCTTTAACTTGAAAGGTGTGGCAAGGACACCATCACGACAGAAACTGGGTTCAGGACCATCTATAAACTGTTTGACTTGGGTAAGGTTGCTAAGGTTGCTCGTTGTGTAGTGCCCACTACCTTGGGATCCAAATTTAGTTTAGCATTTACCAATGGTTTAGTATAAAATATAAAATAACATTTTCCTATCTAAGCAGATAAAATGTGCATCACCATGAATTATTCTTGCTGTATCTGGGAAAGGTCTTGATGTGCATGTGGAATAGCACTGCTTTCTAAGACACAGCCCCACGCCCCCAAATGAAACCAAATACATACACACACAGAGAGTTTAGAGATCTAAATCCTCCCCAGAACTGTGAAGACAATTAGTTCAAAAAATGGGATTCATCTAGATTTCACTTTTATATTTTCCATCATCTTAATCACACACAGAGAGTTTAGACATCTAAATCCTTTCCAGAACTGTGAAGACAATTAGTCCAAAAAGTGGGATTCATCTAGATTTCATATTTATATTTTCCATCATCTTAATCCTTTTTATATTTTAGCTTGTTATGCAGCTGTCATGTAGATTGGCAAACAGGATTTTTTCGTTTATTATAAAATATTAAAGTACAATCTGGAAACTGAGATCTTTGCTGCATTTTAACCATGTTTTATATACAGAAGGGGATTCTTTAGACCTGGGTGTAATGTATGTTTCTGATTGAGCTGTACTCTTGTTAAAGGTTGACAATATTGCATTGAAGTATTTATTAGAAGTAAATAATGGTACGTCTCATTATCAAGGGCACAGTGAGGGGTAGCTGAACGCAAGCTTTCCTCTGATATCTTAATCTATCGATTGCCACAATGACACCGTTTGCCTCTTTCATGGAATTCAGCAGTAGGTCTTACCATGGAGCACAAAACCTGACTACCAGGAGGGACCAGGCTGGGGGGAGAGAGCAAGGACGGGCTGTAGTAACTCTGCCATTCCACCCAGATGACACCATAGGGTCTATAAGCTCATGATGCTGAAGCTCACTCTCTTTTAGAGGCTCATCTCTTTTGTGGTGAGGGAGAGAGAAAATGAAACAAATACAGGCAGAAACTAGTACAGAATTTCCTGGTGAAATGACTGAAAGGAAACTAAACTTGTCATGAAATAGTGATGGTAAAAGGCTTCAAAAACTAAACTTGTCATGAAAAAACAGTGATGGGTAAAGGGCCTCAAAGTGCCTACTTCTATGTGTTCAGGATTTGTACTTATATTGACATCTGGGCATCTGAAGCTTCAAGGTCCTTCTTTGTATCTGGAAGGAGAAACAAGAGAATGTAATAATTAAAAAGGAAATGCAATGCAAGATCAGTATCCTTTCCTACATGGATATTCCTCATCTTTAGTAAAAAAAATTAAAAAATTAAAAAAACCCATATGCCAGCAAATGATCATTTAATAGCAAATTCATTGTCACAGTCACAGCATCGCTGCACTGCCTGTTCTTCTGTAAGATACGTGCGTGTGTCTGTGTGTATCCCTGTGTGTGTGTGTGTGTGTGGTGCATAGCAACAGACTTTGTGCCAAACTGAAAAATGTTAAATTTAGCTTGCAGTAATAATATGTCTAGCTAATATAGCTGGAACCCATCTTGGAAAAAAAATCTCTGTTGTACATGAAAATGAATTATCCGAACAGCTTTAAATCTTCATATATATGAACTTTTCTGGTTTGGGTAGAGCAGTAAAAAATAAGCTTTTCAGTTGTACCTGGAAGGTGGCTACATTCGAATATCAGCTGGGTAATGACTATCGAAAAAAATAAAGAAAAAGCTCCCAACAAATCGAAGGGTTCTGGGCTTTGGTGGGGTTTTGATTTTGCATTTCAGTTTTCCAGCTGAGCTAAGACCCCAGCTGTCGGAGAGGGGAATCGCCATGTGGTTGATTCCTGTCTCCGAACCTGCCCGGGGAAGGCAGCGCGGAGCGGGGGCTGCCCGCGGGCAGCGCCCCCCGCCGGGGCGGTCGGGCCGAGGTGCCGGGCTTTGGGTACGCTCCGTCGGGGGGGCAGGCGGTGGGAACACACCCCCCGCCCGGGGCCGCGGGGTCGGGACAACTGGGACCCGGCCTGGGGGGGCGGGGGGCGCCGCCGCGGGCACCGGCCCGGACCCCCGCCCCCGCCCCCGCCCCCGCCCCCGCCCCCGCCCCCGCCGCGGCGCCTCTGTCCGCGGTGCTGAAGGTTGGCGGCGGGGCCGCGCGCGGAGGGGCGGGGCGCGGCGGCCGAGGGGGCGGGAGGGGCGCGCTCCCGCCGGGCTCGCCGCTCGCGCAGGCGCGCCGCCGCCTCGCCGGGTGCGCCGCCCGCCCGTTGGGTGCGAGGGAGCGCGGGCGAGCGCGTGTGAGGGCAGGGCCGGGCGGCGGGCGCGCTCAGGCAGCGGGAGCACAGCGGCGCCGCCGCCAACGGCACGCGGCCACCCCCCCAGCCCTCCCCCCCCTTTCCCCAGCCGCTTATTTCCGGGGCCGGGACGCGGACCGGCGGCAGCGGGCACCGTGGGCAACGGCTTCTCCTGCGCCTGCCGCGGGGCTACCGCCCGCCCGTCCCTGCAGTGGCCGGCGCGCCCGGCCGCCGCACGCCCCCCGCACGGGATCTAATTCGCTGACGAGCGCGCTCCGCGGAGGAGGACGAGGAAGAAGAAAGGGCTGTTTCCGTGGCTTTGTGGATGCTCTACTTTTCCTGGAAATGCAAAAGATTATGCATATTTCTGTCTTCCTGGCTCCTGTGTTGTGGGGACTGATCTGGGGGGTCAATTCTAACAGCATCCAGATCGGTAGGTGCCGGCATGCCGGGGGACCGCGCTCTCGTCCCGACGGACCTCCCGCTCCCTCACCCCCGCCGGTGTCACTCAGGCATTCCTGCCGTGTCGCCGCACGCCGGGCCCCACCGCGGTACCCGCCCGGCGCCCGGGGGTGCCTCCCCCGGCCCCTCGCCCTCCCCGAACCGCGCCCCCGGGGCTCCGCCGCGGCGGCCGGGCACGGGACGGACCCGCAGCCGGCGCCGCTCCGGCAGGCTGCCCGAGCCGGCGGGGCGTACCGGCACCGCCGGGCCCGGCGGCGGGAGGGGACGCGGCCGCGGTGCTGCCCTGCCGGTGCCCCCGCCCGCCTGATGCGAGTGCGTGTGTGTGTGCGTGTGTCCCTGCAGGGGGGCTGTTCCCGAGGGGCGCCGATCAGGAGTACAGCGCGTTCCGGGTGGGGATGGTGCAGTTTTCCACCTCCGAGTTCAGGCTGACCCCCCACATCGACAACCTGGAGGTGGCCAACAGCTTCGCCGTCACCAACGCCTGTGAGTAACGGGCGCTGCGCACGGCGCGCGCTGCCCGCCAGCCTGCCGTGGCGGCGGGGGCGGGGCGGCTGCGCGCGGCGGGGGCGGGGGTGCACGCGGGGGCGGGTGTGGTGGGGGCGGGGGCGCCGCCCGCGGGCAGGTGCGGGAACGCCGGGAGCGGGGCGCGGGGCTCTGCGCGCGCCTCCGCCGCCTGCGCGGGGTGTGAAATGGTTCCTGCCGCCCCCGCCCGGCGGCTCCCCGCGCCTTACGTAAGGCTGCGCGGCCGCTCGCAGCGCCCCCGGGCTCCGCCGCGGCTGCGGAGCCTTCCCGTTAGCCGGCGCGGGCAGGGCCGCGGCCCCCTCCCGCCGCCGAGTCGAGGGGGCGCGGGGCGGCCGGCCGCGGGGCCGTCTGCCGTGTCACGCCGCGCGGTGCCGCGGGCTCCGCCTCGCCGCCCCGGGAGCTCCGCGCACCGCGGGTTGGGGGGCGGCCCCGCGGCCGGCTCGCTCGCCCCCCGCTCCGTCCCGCCCGCTCTGCCCTGGAGCCGCCGAGGCCGGGCCCGGCCGCACGCGTGCCGCGGGGCACATGCGCCGCTCGGGAGGCGGTGGGGCCGGTGCGGTGTCCGAGCGCGAAGGCAGCAGCCCTGGGCGCGGGGTCCCGCAGGGACGTGCGCTTCTGCGGGCCGCTCGGGGCCTGCCCCCCGCAGCCGCCCGGCGGGGCCTGGCGTGGTGCGGTGCGGGGCTGCGGGCCCGTGTCGGCAGTGAGGGCTGTGAGCGTGCGGCCGGCGTGTCAGGACGGCGGGGCTGTGCGCCCCTGTGCGCCCCTGTGCGCCCCTGTGCGCCCCTGTGCGCCCCTGTGCGCCCCTGTGCGCCCCTGTGCGCCCCTGTGCCGGGCTGCCCGCTCCCGCTGGCCTGCGGCTCACCGGCTGCCCGGTGCCGGCTCCCCCCAGGCAGCGCCCCAGCCCGCCAAGGGACCAGATGTGAGGGACGCTGAGTCTGGAAACTGGCTGCCAGGGAGAGCAATTTACTCCCAGTAGGCGATATTTTTTCTTTTTTTTATTATTTTTTTATCTTTTCCTTCCCCGATTTAGCTCCGCCGTGGTAGGTGTGGTGGTGCTGAAGAGGGGCATCTCGGCAAAGGTGCTGGGATAGGTGGGGCAAGAGCTCGACCCAAGGAGCTTTCAGTGGCGTGTATGAGGATAGGAAGGTATAGCATACATAGCTGAAGTCAAGAAAGGTCAGCGCACGTAATCGGCCACAGTACGCTTTGCTAATCTTTGCGAGCTGCTTGGAGGAGTTCTTGCTCTCTTAGGCAAGGAGGGTTTGCAGCAACCAGAACTGCATGTGGTTAGTATTTGCAGTATATGTTGCTGGGACTGTTGGTAAAGTAAGGGGCTGTGTAGCTAGTCTAGATGGCATTCCACAAAGATGTGGTGGGTCTTTCTGTTTTTCTCAGTTCTGTGAAGTCAATGAAATCCTGAAAATAATTTATGTAAAATGCCAGATATTTTTTTTTTTTCCTATTATTACTGGAGCCAGGTATAGACACTTGGTCTTTGCAAAAGTAAAGGATAGATACCTTTCTCGAACTGCATCAGGTTGTTTATCAGTTTGTGTGCATGCATAGCCTTGTTTTTGAGCTTATCCATCTTGGAAAACTCTTACAATACTGAGATGACATGTGTAGGCTGTAGACTGCAGTGAGGGACTTCGAGACTTCCAGCGGAAGGGAGATGCTATCCACATTTTGGGCTTCCCTTTGTCTGAACGTTGTCTAAGGCTTCAATTTTCAAGTAGTTTGAAGAGCACCAAATTAAGATGTGAACGTGTACTTGCCTTTTCGCCACCTCAGTCACCGCTGCTGGTTTTAGTCCCGTTATCTTGTCAATTGGATTTAACTGACTGGTGGAGCATGTGCTCAAAATATGTATAGTGTCTCCGATTGTCTTCCAAGAAAGGTTTGGTTGAAGAACAATGAGTTCTGAAGGCTAATAGTTGCCATATAAGAAGCAGAATTTAGCAGTTGATCACAGAGCAGTGCATGCACAAATGGGTAAGGAGGATCCTTCTGGGTTTTGTCTCTGCTTCTCTTTTGAAATATTGAAAAACCTGCAGGTTGTGTTTTTTGGTTTGGTTTGGGTTTTTTTCCAGATTAGGGCACAAAGAACCTGTGTTCAAACCCATCACTATCAACAGTTAAAACAGTGCAGGTGTAAAAGAAGGTCACAGAAATATAGGATAATACAGAACTGAAAATGCTTCAGTATTTACCCCGGTATTTCAATCCAGCAAGGCGATTTTTCTTCACTTTAGTGGTAGTCTTGTACCATAATAGCAGTAATGATGTTCTGCCCTAAGAATAACAAATACATTTTCTACAATTGACAATTTGACAATCAAAATACTTCAGCTTTTGATTTATAAACCCCAACCCAGCTCAGCCTCAGGCTGCAGAAACTGGGCAATGGTGTGGCAGAGGCGGTGCGCAGCCGTACCCCTGCATTCCCCCGGCGCTCCGCCGCCCTGCTATGGCTGTGCCTGTCTCCCTTCTGCTGCTTGTGACCCAAAGGGGAACTGGGCCTGCGATTCCCTCGGCTTTAAAGCCAACCAAGCAAAAATCCCACTGTAAACCTGTTTAAAGGAATCTTCAAACTTAGTGTCAGCACTTGCTCAGAGTCTGTTAATGGAGCAGGCAGTTTTGAGACGAGTGAGTTTTATTGCTGGTACTACTTTTAAATTGGGTTCCTAATATCCAGAAAAGAGGAGATGGTGGTCATGTAGCCTTGAGGGAAGTTTGAAACGGTAAGAGTACTCAGTCATTTAAAGGTGACCAGAAGATATGCGTAGCAGAGGTGGAATGGACACTCTGAGTAGGTAGCCTTAGCTCACATCCGTAAGAAATAGTCGCTTTAGGTTGTTGGACTGTTGCGAGTCTTGTGCAGGGCTGTGTTGACAGGCCATTGGGAGTAGCCGTTGGAATCTAATTGCAGTTTGACACCTTGCGAGTGTCACTAGGAGGCTTAATGGTTTTGACTGAGAGATGGTGCAGTCTTTCTTCAGACTGATGTCACAACGAAGAGAAATGTTCACTGTTATGATGATTACTGTGACGCCATTCAAGAGAAATAGGCTAGGCTTAGCCCTTTTTGAGACTTCAGGGTGATTTGGAGGATTACAGTCTAGGTGGTAAAGGCAAATGCTAAGAAAGCAGTTCACACTAACAGAACCTCTTTGGCTTTTAGCAGCTGGAGCAAAGATACAGGTACTGCGAGTAATTCATAGGGTGGAACTGGAAGGTATCCAAACCATTGGACTTTCTTGTCCATCAGCACAGTGTAATTTGGCCTAGTCTGATTGGAGGAGTGCTGACCATCAGTGACATCAGATCTTTAAAAAATGGTTAATTCTGTCAAAACACAAAAAGAGGAAACTGGTGAAGATGAAATCCTTTCCTCTTAAATTCCCCAACCCAAACAGGGACAGTTGTGTTATGTACACACACATTTTTGCACTGAAAGGCTGTTCGAGTCACCTAAAGAGACATTTCCTATGGAGTACTATAAAACTTTCCTAACTGTAACAAGTTTTTTCGTGTAGTAGTTTTAGCACAGAGGTAATTATGCACAATCTTGGACGTTTAATCCTGCTGGCTCAAGAGTCAGTGTTGAGCTTTTCTATTTTAAATAGTCTTACAGCTCTGCAGGGATCACTGCACCATGACATTATGACAAGGGGATGCTGATTCATGCATAAACCTTAGATCTTTTCATTATATCTTCAACCAGCAGCTTTGAAAACCTGTGAATTTCTAGCATGTTGCAATTTGGGAGTCATGGCAAAGGTTTTCCCAGCCATTTTGGAATAGAATGCTGTAGATTGCATGCTTAAAGAAATACCAATCAGTCTACTGTTGGCAGAATGATTAAAGAAAAGGCAAACCCCCCCATATATTGTAGTGGTAACAATGGGAGAAATTTAGATGTGTTTATTTGAATTAAAATTACCGTGGACCAAGCTTGAATATATTTCACAATAAATTATTAGAGCTGATTTTAAAGGAGGTATTTATTAAATACTTATGTTTGAGTTCATCTATATTACTGCTTCTTCTCATTTCCTTTTCACTATAAAACGTTTTCCAGACCCAGCGAGCAGATACGAAATAGGTTCTGAGCCTCCTTGTAATTAAAATGGACAAGATCAGATGGGCTTCTATAGTAAAGTGATGCAATAAAACCAGGACGTAGCCTATAATAGGAGCTCTTGTGCTTTTGCTGCTCTCAGAACATTTCTCCCCTCAAAATCAAGCTCTGTAGCAAACTTTAAACATTTTCCTACTCCTGAGAGTTACTTTTAAAGAAACCTGAGGTATTTATTATGTGACAGTTCTGTCCCTGCTGTGCATCTTGCTCCTGGCTCACAGAGAATTTTCACACAGCTGTGATCCAGAATGTGGGCAGGTACAAATACGACAGTTTTCACTCAGCTACTTGGCTGTTCGGGTTTTTGTTATGTGATTATTGCATTAATTTTGTCCATATAGCTGAAATAAAAATTTACCATGCAGTTTTGAATATAGTATGAAAATATATTTACTCTTATAAACCTTAAAGTGAGTTATATTTAATAGCAGTTTGTCAGTTGTGTATCAATCAAGCCTTAAATGTACCAATCAAGCTTTTAAATCAACCAATATTATCAATCTCTTAAATATATAACAGTTTTGTTTATATTTAATATTTGAAAATGTAGTAACTTTTTTCTATTTATGCAACTGAAAGCATTAATTTACACCAACTTTGATAGGACGAGTGACTGCATGTAGCTGGGGATGTACTTAACTCGTTGTATACATTAGACTTACTGTACTATCCAGTGTGTGTCACACACCCTAAACCAAGGGCCACTGCATAAAATGATACTGTTACTGCCAGTTTCATTAGTTCTTTTATCAGGCTTCTCATGATTGAAATATTTTTGAGAATTAGCATGTTTAACAGATAAATCTTTTTGAACAGTTGATAATTACTAGGAAAGTATATGGTAACTGGGAACGTGTTATTCCTTTGAAAATGCATTAAACAGGTAAAGACAATTCTATTACCATTATGTAGAAAATTAAGATAATCAGCATAATTAATTTATCAGGCATCTTTGGTGAAAACATGATTGAATTGTAAAAAAAATATTTGCCTAAGGAAAATACAATTTTAAATTACTAATTCTCTAATATGTGGTGGTAGGACTAATTCTTAGGAAACTAAAAAGAGGAAATAACCCACAATAAACATTATGTGTGTATGTGTGTATACTTGCGTGTATATATAAATGTACTTACATACTTGTATAGCGAACAGTAGTTTATTTTGAATGTCACATAAATAAAACCAGGACATTGTTTAAACCCTACAATCCATTTTCTGATCTCAGAGCTCTTACTAGTAAGCGAATTTATCACTTTTAAGTCAGTGTTCTCACCCCTGTGAATTTGGTGTGTGAATTCCTTAATTTTTATATTGAAGGTTCATGCCTAAATTCTGGAACCAATGTCATTACAACTGAAGGCAAGGAATGTCAGGTCAGACTGAAAATAACACTGAAAAGATACCTAAACGGGTGAAAAATGTAAGTTTATGTATCAAATTCTCTCTCTACGTGTTTGTGAATGGGCTTCCCATGTGACAATTAACTGGAAATTTCATTTCTGAAATGAACAAGATTTTTCTGTTATTTTGAAATTGATCATTGTATATAGGAGAACATGAATACAGTGGCATCTGCTTTTGGAAGGGATTAATTCTTATTGCCATGTAGACTTCTAAAAAGGTGTAGGGCAAAAGTATGCATATTTTTATACAAAATATGTAGGTTTCTGGAGCATCATTATTATTTTTAATAAGTTCATTAAAAAAAAATCTGCATTGACTACAAGTACATATTAGATGTAACCTTGTTAAAACTGAAAAAGGACTCTGATTTAAAGGAATAAGACCTTCCAATAATGAATTCTGTATGAAAAAAAATTTAATAAAAGCATCAGACAAACATAGTGAATGCATATTGTAAAGCAGATAAAACAGTAAAGAGTAAAAGCAGGTTTTAAATAACCACATGTTGAACAAATTCTTAGTGGACCTTCTAAAATCATTAACTGTGCTTAAAATACTGTTATTGTATTTATTTGCATGCAGTTACAGGGTGGTATGGGTGTTTTTTTAAATGCTATTTACTTTTCTTCATCTGTATCTAGGCCCAGCATAGAACATTTTTGACTTTTTAATGCAGCATTGCTATACCCCCTTGTTTAACAATTATTCCATAACAGTTGATTTTTTTTTTTCTTTTTCATTGTTTTAATAAAGATTGTCAAATAGAGCAGTTTATGGGGAGATTACCTTTTTCTCCCTAAAATTCCCATTTGGAAAATTAATACAGATTTAGCATGTCTGTCCCGAGTCTAATTTAAAGTGCAGATACTAAATGCATTTATCTATGGCAAGTAATTTTATGAGATTTTAAAAAAGAAAAAAAAAAAAAAAAGATATTCCCTATGATTCTGCAGCAAGGTGTGCTTCATCTCCAGCTGCTACAATCACTCACAACCTGCTCTCAAACATGACTCAGAGAAATTAATAGGGTGTTTTGAGGGTGAAATGTTACATGCACTTCAACTAAAGATGGTGGAATCAAGCACAAGAAATGTTTTGTTTTAACTCTAATCTACAATTTTATTTGATTTTAGAGGAAGGATATTCAGATCTGTATTCAGGAACTTAAATCGGTGTGTGATTGCTTTGTATGGCTGGAGTACTGGGTCTGTAACTGAATTAACAACCACCTCAGCTAGTCCCTGAATGAATTACTGGGCTTTATTGACATGGAAATAGTATCTTCGTTACTTAACTACAGAAGGTAAACATGTCTGCATTTCGCTGTTAAAAAGACAGAATACTTTGCCATTTGTGTTTTAAAATGGACATTTTTTTCCAAGTGATTTTTACAATGAACAAGAGCAGGACAAAATTCTATGAAGTGTTCATATTGGCTCTGACTCATCAATGCATACTCCTACAACTGGTAGAAGAGTTTCAAAGCCCAATAAGGGACAGTGGCTAATTATATGGAATATTCAAAATAGGTATATGAACACATGCTTGCTATGCAATCCCACCTATTTGGTTTAATCTCAGTTTGAGGTAGTTGATATTGCATTGATTTGAAACTGCAGTTTTTCAGGCTGCTGTGGTTAAAGGCTGTCATACCACTGTAATTTATTCTCATATAAATCTGTTTAAAAACATAAACTTGGGGTAGAAGAGATGCTTCTGCTTATTGCTTACTGCAAATGGTGTGAAATGATTTTCTTTCATGCACTGAAAATTAGAAACAACAGATTCTTTCTAAGCACATGGTGTGATAGATAACGTAGAGAGCAATCTGCTAGGTAATGTGGAGATTCTCTCATCATCTATATGGAGAAGACTGCTTTCAGAGCTCCTGTCAGCAACGGGCTAGAGAGCTCAACACTGCTTTGCAGCCTGGAGAAGGGAATTGTTTTATATTCTTTGGGTTTCTGACTTTTATCAATGTACTTGGTAGTGGTAGGGCTCTGGCCTATATCCATAAAATGAAAAGGCTAATGTGGTTTACCGTCCCGTGTAATGGGGATCTAAAATATTTGAATGTGTTGCATTCCCTTGTATATGTGTAAACCATCTCAGAATGTCTGCAAGTGTATGCTAATGAAATAGACTGTACAGCTCTGAGCAAGTCAGAGTAATTTGTTCAATAATCATAAATCTTTGAAACTGAGGACGTTGAGGGTTAGCTTGCTCGAAGTGTTCCTCCCTGATACTAGTTATGAGTTGGTTTTGACAAAATGTCTTCCAAGCGAAAATTCTGATTGTTTTTTTCTCTTCTTTGTTTTTCCTTCATATGAATGTATAAAAATCCACAACACTTGAATAATACAGTCTCAGCGGGGAGTCTTTGTACAAATGTGGGTTCCTGCAAACAGCAGAACTTTCCTGCCTGATTGTACCTTGTGCAGACGTCCTGCTATGAGCGAGTTTATTCCAGGTGTAACATTTGAAAAACAGGGTGAATAATTTGCATGGCTAGTGCATACCAAGCTCATATTTACATAAGCTAAAGCAATGTTACTTATAGCAGAAGCAGGACTGATCCAAACTGGAATTACAGCGAGTGGTTAGGAGAATCATTCAGGATTTAACCCAGTTATTTCATCTCTGGTCCCTGTCCAGCAGAGGACCTGAATTTAACCATTTGTATTTCATTTCCCAGTTGAATGCCCGTAGTGCTGGGCCATTTTTGTTTTGACGTCAGTCTCTGTCTTTGTCACTCTTCTTAATTTTTTCCTGCCTTTATGAACTTTTGGTGAAAAAAATCTTTGTAATTGTACTTCTGTCCTGATGTAGGGAGAGGGAAAAGTAACTTTTAGGTTGTGGGAGCAGGAAGATGATTTCTTGCCCTTTGTCATTATTATGAAAAAGCATAGAGGAAAAAAAGAAAAGGACAATGTTAGGAAGATGCGGTTATATTAATTTAAGTAACTGCCCATTCAACAAATATTAATTGGCCAGATTTACACACAGCTTTTGAATTACATTTGAAGCCATTTTAAATTAATATAATTTTATTATATTTAAAGACTAGATGGATTGGAGGGATCAGGAAGTAAGTGAGAATATGAGTCATTATACATTATAAACTGTAGTATAAGTGTGGTTTTAACTTCACTCACAGCCTTACATCTACCCCATGTTAAGGTGCTTTCATTTGGTGAGAGTGGATCATGCTGAAATTCTGAAAAGTCATGACTGAGAAGTCATTCAGTCCTTTTACTGACTAATCGGATTAGTTCATGTATTCAGCAACCTGATCCCGTAGTCTGGGACTCCAGAGTAATAAGGCCAGGATATTTTTGCTCAGTGAAATAAATGGTCAAGCTTCCACTGATGGTAGTAGGAACATAGAAAGATCCAAAATTCCTATTTCTTTTTCAGTATGAGTGTGGAAGACCAATTTATTTTTTTTATATATGGAAAGAGGCAGGGATTAAGCAATTCCTAAAAAATTTTGTTTATTATACCTACAGAATATTTTTTCCAAACTTTACTGTTTTGTTTGTTGGGTTTTTTTATTTTTTTTGTTGTTTGTGGGGTTTTTTTGTTAAGTATTGCATACATTTCTTAAGTGCTTTGTCAGGATTCAGTATGGAAACCTTAGAAAAATAATTAGACCACTTCAGAATAAATATGTGAACAGAACAGTTAGCTAAAAAAGGAAAGGTTTGGTCTGTGCTTCTGTAGGTGAAGAAGAAAAACATAATGCTTGCTTCCCTCCTTTGTTTGCATCTGATCATGGATGTTACTGGGTAAAGTCTTTGCATAAATTTTAAATGTTCATGTTTTGTTAACTCCTTTTTCAGTTGTAGGAATGTGCATTTTGGCTTGACTTTATAGAACTCGGTAGTGTACTTACGCTGTAGAAGTAAGCAAGCATCTGTGAGCTGCAATACTGAATCTTTAGCAAGTGGAGCACTGAATGTTCCTGTGAGCTTCTCTCTTCTATTTTGACATGATAAAAAAAAAAATATATTCTTCAGTGTCTCCATTTGTGAAGGCACTTTAAATTAACTTGCAATTAATATACCTGAAGACCCAGTTTGTGATACTCGCCCTGCCCTGTCTGACCTCAAGGTGTAGCTCCAGAAAATGCAAGTGTCCTGTAAGTCCTGCAGCACATCTGGCAGCCTGTGTGGATGCCTCAGATACTTACTTCAGTGTCTAAAATAGCACTTGGCACGTGTACTTAGTAACCTGGATAATTTCCCGAGTTTCATGAGAGTGTATCTGTAAACACCCACATTTTTGGGAACTGTGACATTTTTGTAGGCTGATAAGTACTTTTGCAATTAGTTGGTGTTTGTAGTGGAAAGCATGGGTCGTATTAAGTCATGACTTAATTATTCCAAATAAAATACATACTTTCAAGGATAGTATATGCCTATTCCAACATGCTGAAGAGCCTCCAGTATTGCTACATTTAACTTTGTTGTTCTTCGCAAAGAGTAGTTCACTTTGGGATTTTTGTTTTCCTGTATGGAACTGTTTCTGGCTGTGCTTTGGTCCCATGAATACAGTAGTTTGGTCAGTACTGTTTATCCTGGTATTATTTTCCATTTTCTGGTACGCAGAACCATGATTTCCTGTGCCTGTGTTCCAGGCTTTGTCTTGCACTCCAGGAACAGGCAATGTTAATTTTTTGCAGTATTTTTGTTACACGACATCTTGTATGTTGCAGCATGTAGAAGCGATTTTCCAAACTAAATATCAGCTGCCTAAAACAAGATGTATTAGGAGAACAGTCACTTGGTGCGTTCCTGTTTTTATATGTATTGTGATGTATTTCAATAATGTAGATTTAATTCTTATATTTCTTTTTTCTTTCCTTCTTTTTATTCCCCCACTTGTTCTGTCCTCACAGTGCTTAAAACAGTTCTCCAAAACAAGTGTTGCTGCTGCTGGGTTGTTAAAAAGACTGAAAATAATGATGCTAATTATTTAATTCTGACATGTTGGTGGGTCTGTAGCAAGAAAATTGTGCCTTTAAAATTGTCTTATTTACTATCCTTTGAAACTTCCCGGGGAAGCTAGCAATGCTTGCAGGAACATGGATAACCTAGTCATATCGCTGCAGATTGCTTACCAGCTGTGGGCTTGATTTTGTGGCTCAGCAATTTAATCAGATTTGCTTTTGGTCTGATCCTCGCCCTGCCCCCCCTTAAGAAAAAGTCTGTGCTTTTCCTGTAGGCTTCCTTTTCCCCCTTTCACCTCTGCCAGCCAGTTAATTATACCAAAAGTATCTGTTTCAGGAAGCCTAGTCCATCTCATTAGAATTGTCTTCTGCTTTCCAGGTTCAAGGGTGTTAAGAACTTCTTGCTCAGTGACTGATTTTATTTAGGATACATATCCGCTGCGTGATAGTGACGTTAGTGGTAGATATAAAGTGTTATGCTTTTGTTTGCTTATTTGTTTGGTTTTCTGAATGCTTTCTGTACTAAACCCCAAGACTTCTCATCTTATTCCGAAGCACCTTCCTAAATGTGTATGATAGACCAAAGGAGGGATTGTGGAACTTGACAAGCCGGGAAGAGGTATAGCTTCATATACGGTTCTCATGCTGTAGGAGAGTTCTGAGGGGAAAAAACCCTGCACATGATTCCAGACTTACAAGCCAGGGGTAGTTGTACACATTGCAGTTTAGGTTGCTTCCTGGCATTTATGACAGTTCCTCGTTCTGTAACCCGTGGTGGCTTTATACTTGCTCTGAGTCCTTCCTAGCTGTCATGACATCTCCAATTCTTTTCCATGAAGTAGACCAATGCAGGCCAGTCCCCAAAGTGATTTAGAAACTATGGTGCCTAACACTGTTAGGTGTATGAACTGGGAGCTTGAAAGCATCCAGGAGTGGAACAGGGCTGGAGGCAGCAGTGTTACCCAGGCTGAGAGGTGCGTTATGGATAGATACCCAACAATGAAACTGGCAACAGTTAGCACCTAGTGAAAAAGTCATTAAGTCAATCTAAACGACAGAAAGATGCTATTTAGAAGCTTCTAACTGAAACTGCCATACTGAAACTGTTCCTCTCCCTTCTTGGGTGACTGACTATAGCTCCAAGGCAAAGGAATGGCTAGAAGCTACTTCTCAGCTATAAGGGGTTTAAACGCTCCGGTTGTATGGTGCTCTGGATGCTGTACTGATCTTTCAACTTTTGGTTGGAATAGCCCAGTGGTGTAGAAAGAAGTGAGAGAGTCTGGGAGCTCAGAGGACGGTAGAAAAGAAGAGCTGACTTTTTGTCTTCTCTTCATGGAACACAGTTGGGGCCAGGGTGAGAAGGGTATTTTTTTACACGTGAGAAGAGAAGCAGTTACACAATCAGCTCTCCTTTCCTCTGGATATACGAACCTCAAGGTTTCTCAATCTAAGTTCTTCATCTCTATTTGTACTACTGGACTTGTTTTTTTGAACCTGATATCGTAATAGAAAATAAGTCTTTTGGCATCCTTTAGGAGGGACTGCAGTGTGTTTTTTTTCCAAGTTTGTTACTATGCTGCAGTTAGAGTTTGTATTCTATGTTGTATGTTTTAGGTGGTTAAAGTTAACCCTGTTTGTATTTCAGGCTGCACAGGCCATGAGTAACATGGTACTTGCTCTTCCCATGGGTTTAGTTGCTTCATTGTTTGTAGATTAACTTCAGGGTAGGGAGTTTAATCTGTAGAGTTTTTTGTATGTTTAGTTCTGGCTTGAGGATAGAGATTTCTTCATGTTTAGCTGCTACGGCAGCTACGTTCATGGATGCTTAGGCTAATGGGCACTAGATGGAAAGATTAGGATGCTGTTGACAGGATGTTTTCTATGAAGGATGCTCAACTTTCTCTATGCTTTTCATCATCTGTCAGACAATCTGTTTCATCCAAAGTATTTGCTGAAGGAGCTGGTTGGAAAACGAGAAGAGGAATTATTTTTAGGAATTATTTTTTCCTTTTGGTCATCAGATAAAACAAGATTAGCTTGGTTTTTTTCTGTGTAATCTTCATGCAGGGAATGATAATTCGTATCATGGTCCATTTCTATGAAGGGGAAAGTAGCAGATAGCAATAAAGCACTCATGGTTTTCTTTCTCCCCCTTTTTTTCTGGGTTACTGAGCACAAAGAATAGCAGTTCCATTTAGGGTAAAGTGCATAAGAAAAAGACATTCCTGTCACCCTTTAGAGGCACCTATATGCCATATACTATCCTGATTTTTCATTTCCTGTGTAGAAACCGGAAGCAAAATTTCAAGGAAACAACATGCTTAAAAGCAAATAAAACAGCCTTGTCAAGAGCCGGATTATTCATGCATAGCATGAATTGTGAACAGTTTAAACCTGGAAGTCAGAATAGTAGCATGAATAACTCTAGTGATATGCTGTTGAATAGCAAACGAGGGCATCAAGTGAAAAATGAACAGAACAGCCTTCTTCTGGTGTGCCTGTACCTTTTTACAGGCTAAGAAATAACAGTGTTCACAAAATCTTATGCAGCCCTCAGGAATAGGTTTACTAGATTTTCCTTCAGAATCTCTATTCAGCTGATGTAACTCACTCTGACAGCTACAACAGGGCTGAATCCTGAAAGGTCCAGGGTGCTTAGCATGCCAGCAACAGTTATCTAGAATTTCAAAAGCTCAGCAGGGCTGTAATTCACAGGATTTGTGCTAGCCTTTCCCATGCATTTGACTACAGTTTATCCCATTTTAGCTTGCCCATGTAATTATAAAAAACCCAAAATATATGTAAAACGTTTGGAGCTTTAAATTAAGACTAAACATTACAGAGAGTTCACAAGTGACTGAATTAAATGGTGAGTTTTCTATTAATAATTTATCATGGCTGATGACAGGTAGAGACTGTAATTCTAATCCTGTGATGATAATGACTTGGTACCGGTGGACACTGCCATTCTTTCTTTTTTGAGTGTCTGGATGTCCTTCCCACGCAGAAGGGTGTTTTTGAGGGGACAGTCAGTACTCTGTCACCCGCCCCAAAATGTCAGCAAGAACTCTCGCCCAGACCAGAGGCGGTCCCCAGGGCTTCTGGGTTTGCTGTCCACAGATAGTCACAGTTGAGCAGAACACGCAGTCCTTCTTAAATCATACCGCTTGCTTAGATACCAGTACTACCATCTCTTAATGAGTAACTTGGAATACACCAACTGATTGGCCTAAATAAATTATAGTTAGTAAAAAAATACAGGAATTCTGGCAATTTTCAAGATGGAAATTCCTTTCAACCACTGCTTGTTCTTCAGTGCAAATATTCTCCTAGAGATTATTTGAAATGACTTAATAAAGAGAAATCTTGTTGAACAGAATTAGGTTAGAGTGAAGGTCTACATATGCACCTCTCTCTGTCTTTAAAATTATTCTTCCATAGATTCATTATCTTTGGATCTTTAACCATACATCTCCCCTCATATTGAATGTCACTGAATTTTTCCTTTTTTAAGAAACGGTTAATTTTAATCCCATCCAGTTGTAATGCATTGGAAGACATAGTCACATTTTTTAAAAGGAATAATTTCAACTAAATCGTCAGCATTGTGGTTGAGTTTTCTGATAAAATGGCAGGTAGCAGTTACCAATTCCTCTAAAAATGTAAGACCTCAATGGTATTTCTTTCAATATTTTAAATTCTTTTCACAAATTTTTTGACAACAAGTGAAACAAACCAAAATGTCACACTTCAGAAAATATGCCTGTGTACCATCGTGTGGTGATGATAACCTACCACTTTTTAAGATTTAGGCAACACCTAGAGCACAGAATGGTTATTTGTTTACCCTTTGTGCATAGTCTAGCAAACGTACATAAGAAGGATTCTTTTAAATGTTTTTTTTCAATGACAATTGAAGCTCATGCTGTAGCCATTTATTATTATTTAAATCACTAATTTTGTGGTCTGAAACTTGGAAGATATGCTCATTTAGCAGAAGCTTAACCTACTGTCTTTTTGTAACTGAAAGACTGTAAACTGGATTGTCACACTGAAGAGAGCTCTTCCCCTCCCCAGCGCGACCTTAGACTTGCTTCTAGGAGGCAGAAGGTGCAAGTGGTTGAGTCTTAAAAGGGACACGTGCCAGTTTAAAAAGAAATAAACAGGTAAATATGCATGTATAGTGTGAAGGGATGGAGAAGATTTGTTATAGCTCTTAACCTGGTATGTTTGAAGTCCTCCAAAACCGAAGTTATTTTTAATAGTGTAAGAATAAGACAAGCAATCAAACTTGAAAATACTTGTGAAGTAATATTTTTAGTGGCATATAATAGACTGCGTACTCTAAAAGAATATGTGATGGTGATTAAACAATTCATGGTGACTGGATGTGGTATAAAGTTTTCATGAGTAATCATTTAGGATTATCTGATTAGCATGAGTGACTTCACCTTTAAATAAACTTTCTAACTGTTTATTTTGCAACTTGCAAGTAGTCTTCTCTGACTGCTGGCAATGCCTTATAATGTGTTATCATCTAGTGGGCTTATATCCCACGTTACTCTGGCTGTACCAGCACTACAGGTTTTGATCTGTGCCAGTTGGCCCCAGCCAGTGTCCAGGTGTGGTGTAGAGAAAGTTCAGGCCAGCAACTGTTTGCGTTGGCCACCTTGTTTTTAAGGGAAGAGTGTTTGGCTGTTTGAATGCAGGTTGCCCAGGCAGTGGCAGTGGGGTTGGAGAATGTGCAGGGGCTCATCTTGTTTGCCGTGTCACTGTTGTATTCACTGGTTTGGGACATCAGGGATCCACCTGGCATGTGGTAGGTGACTTCTGATCCTCCTTCCTGCTTTATTTCCAGCTCCTGTGATTTTATCATATCCCTCTTCTAGAATAGATGATCTGTCAGAAGTACATCGTAGGCAGGAGGGAATGGGGGCATGTGGCAGGAGGGCGTCACTTTGGAACTCTTCTTTGCATAGCAGAACCAGAGCAAGCCTTGTCAGCGGGACACAATTAAGGACACGCTTGAGTTCACACCAGCGTTCCAGATTTCTTGCCATCCACTCCAGCAATTATAAATACAGAGAGGTGGCAGAAGTGTCTCTTTTAACATTCTCCTGGTATGACTTAGCCTTTACTCTGGAATATTTGATAACAGGAATCAATATGCCTCCTACATGCATGTTTTCAGTAATGAAGAAGATTGCTCTTCTGGTGCAAAAGAAGATACTTGCGAAACACAAAGCAAATTTAATTGACTTGCCTTTATATTTAGCTTAATGGAAGGAAATCTCCAGAGCAAACTATAACATTTCTTTCCTAGTAATACTATAAAATACTAAAATATTTTTTTCTGGTTTGCAGTATTCTGTGGTTTCATGTTGCAGTAATTCTCAGTTTTGCTAGTTCCTAAATAAATTCACTAAAATGAACAGTGAACAGAAAAAAAAAAAAGTTGCTCTGCTATCAAGAAACACCACATACTTTTTGGACAAAAGGTTCTGAATATACTATGATGTATCCTTCAGGGAGACTGGGTGCAGTTTTCCCTATGTTTTTCTGGAATCCTTATTAATATTAACTTCTAGCAGTGCATTACAGTGGCATTACAAACCTCAGAGGCTATTTCAGATGCTCATGCTGCCAAGTTCAATCCATGTGCAAGTTACAGACATGATACTTCTTCCATGATAAAAAATACTATTTTTAAGAGCACTTCTCTGTTGTTTGTTTTGCTGTGTTTTACCTCATGTAACATTAACAGAAGTGAAATGTTTGATATAAGAAATTGATTGTTTTACTGGGTCTAATTTAGTCCTGAGTGTGAACAGCAGTGTTTGCATTATTCTGGGATTCTGTTTTAACTGTCGCAGTGGTGTGTAATTCTAGTCTGAGATTTGATATTTCCCCTCAAGAAGAAACATAAATTGAACTGAAGAGTGGCTTTTTGATACCAAGCTGCAGTTTGAGGGCTGTCTAGTATCAGCCAGTCCACTTATACTAATGTTTGGTACGTTTCAAGGCCTTGCAATTCTCAGGAGACAGACCCTTTTCCCAAACTGTAGGCTAGTGTTCCACTTTAAAAACAAACCGATTTTTGAAGTGGACTTGCCTTCAAGCCTCAGCAATTCTGTGGGGAGTCGAGGGCTTTACTGGGGGTTGGGTTTTTTTTGTTCGTTCTTTTGTTACTTTTTTTGTGAATTTTTTTCCTTCAAAAATATTTACTTAAAAACTTAGTTTACCTTATGCTCAAGTTGAACCAAGTATTGATGCTCTGGAATAAAATGGATGGTCTGAATATTAACCCTTAAGGAAGAATAGTGGAACACTTCTCTCGGTTAATTTGCAGCCGACCCTGAAACAGTCAGTTACAAAGGTGAAGATCCTGCTTTTGAATGCACGCTATTATCAATCAGATATAAATCATATGTATATCATCTCATATAAATCACAAAATCATACCATTATAAGTCAGTGTACATATGACTTGCAATCTAATTGTTTGTGAATTAGTGATTTTCCTGAAGTCCTGGTATTGATTTGAGATTATTTCCATATCCTTAAGGGTATTATACGCTAGTGATGAGGGGAGTGTTCAAGGCAGTGAGAGGCAGTTAAGAGTACTTGAGATATTACATATAGACTGGTCTGCATCTGTCAATAGTTTTGAGAGATTGAGCTACATAGTCTTTTTGCATCAGACTGCTACAATATACAAGATGGCTAATCTGAGACTACTTTTAGTGTTCTTAAAACCTGTAAGTACTTCTGTATTTATAAGCAGGCATTAAGAGTGATTGTTACACCTTTGGTAACTGTGCAAACTGTTTCATGGTAGAAACCTTCAGCAACTGTAAATAGAGAACTGATTTGTATGGCAAAGCATCGTCTGTATTTATTTGCGTGACATTCATGTCTGGATGTCCCTGCAGGTGTTGCAGGTTTGTTACATTAGACATTGCACAGTTGCATAGTAAGTGCCAATCCTTGGCTCAAAAATCTCATAACTGAAGTATATAAGGGAAACAGAAGAACTTTCTTCCTTTTTTCCCATGCAGTGCAAACGAGGGGTGGAGGGAGATGAAGTTATTTACTCAAGGTGATAATGAATGTCTACAGCACAGGTGGAAATGAGTCCAGATTTCCTAAGGGCTGGTGTCAAAGCAAGAATTCTGTTTGACAGAAAAAAAATCAAATCATTGTTTTGACATTAGTTTTCTTTCCATTAGTGATGGAAAACAATCCATCAGAAATTTCTGATGGGTAAGGAGAAAAGTCAGAGAAAGCTGAAAAGGGGGCGAAAAGACATAGGAAGAGAAAACAGGTAGGAGAGAGGTGTCAGGGAGAGAGAAATATGCCAGAGCGTTTGTATGAAAGGGGGGAGATCAGTCACTTTCTCCTCTGCATAATTCAGGTACTTGAACTGACATGTTGTTTTAAATAAGTGCCAATTAGAGAACAATTGCCATTTTCCCTGTCTTTTTAATTTGTGACCCAAAACTCTATTTTGTATCTTAGAAATTCTCTTTCAGGGTGAGAGGGAAGAAGGAAATGGGGAAAAGATTGATTTCAACAGAAGGTTTCAGTTGACAGATAATGAGTGTCTTACCAAAATGTTTCTGATCATCTCCATTCTTAAATCCCACTCCAGGATCTTAGGTCATGTTATTTCTGTTAATTACTACATTACACTGCTTTCAGTCAAGAATCATTATAATCCGGAAGGTGCATAGGTGCAGAATAACAGAACAACTTTTTTCTTTGGAGAAGAGTCACACTAAGATGTGCAAAAATTGAACAGCTTGGTTTTTTCCTAGCATATATGTTTTAAAGCAATATGAATGTCAATTTTTTTTCTTTTAAAAATATTTCTAAATTCAATTTAATACAGTTTCCAGGTGGTGACATAAAAAGGGCTTTGCATTGATTACTAGTAACCACCATGAACTCACAAAACTAATCAAGACAAAAATAAAATCAAGAGTATTGCTGAAATAGATCTTAAATATAGACCTTTCTTGGCCATGGAATACAGGTCTTCCAAGGTATGAGTTACAATGTAAGATCTATGATGTATAATCTGTGAAGTGATTAATCTTTTACTTCCTAGCTGAAATGCAAGACTTTATTTTGCAGTTGCTAAATTTCAGATTGATTTTTGTCAGTTTTACTCCATTGTTGTCAGCAAATATCTCTAACAGCAAAGAACAAGTGAATGAAATATGTCATTATAAATATGATTCTTAGAGGTTTGTGTGGAATCTTGTTTCGTACCAGGCAAAGCTTCTTCTCTTTCACAAGTGGTCCTTTTTTGGTACCATTGTGCACGGTGAGAGGACTTTTTGTTGAAGGCTTCCTGCCAGGTTTTGCATTATCTAGGTATCCTGGGCTCTCATGACTGCTCATTATTCTGGGTGAAAATACAGGATTGAGACCTTTAGTTTCATGCAATATTTTAAGGAAAGCAACACTGAATGAGAAAGGCAGGTGTGAAATCCTGCTCATCTCTGCTCTGGAGGTATTATTTCTGTTTTTTTGTACTAGCTGTAAATATAAAATATTTCAGTACAGAGATGGTGATCTCCACCAGGGTGGTGAAATACCTTCTAACAAGCAATACATGTCAATACGGAGATGACTATAATTTAATAATCTAACAAATTCCTAAATTTCAGAACGATAAGACCTGTTGGTTTGCCTACAAATGAGTCATAGAATGGTTTGTGTTGAAAGAGACCTTGTATTGGGTTTGCCTGGCAAGGTTTTGGTAGCATGAGGGCTACAGGGATTCTGTGAGAAGCTGCCAGAAGCTTCCCCCATGTGCGATGGAGCCAATGCCAGGGAGCTCCGAGACAGACCCACCGCTGGCCAAGACCAAGCCCATCAGCGATGGTGGTATCACCTCTGCGATACCATGTTTGAGAAGAGGGAGTTGTTGTTTCTGCAAAGCAGCAGCAGGAGAGGAGTGAGAATATGTGAGCGGAGCAGCCCTGCAGCCCCCCAGGCCGGCGCAGGGGGAGGGGCAGGGGGTGCTCCAGGGCCGGAGCAGAGGCTCCCCTGCAGCCCCAGGGGAAGCCCATGGGGAGGCCGGCTGTGCCCTCAGCCCGTGGGGGTTAACGCTGGAGCAGATCCCACCCGCAGCCCGTGGGGACCCCACGCTGGAGCAGGTGGATGCCCAAAGGAGGCTGTGACCCGTGGGCAGCCCACGCTGGAGCAGCCCCTGGCAGGACCTGCGGCCCCATGGAGAGAGGAGCCCGGGCTGGGGCGGGTTTGCTGGCAGGACCTGTGACCCCACGGGGGACCCACGCTGGAGCCGGCTGCTCCCGAAGGGCTGCAGCCCGTGGGGGGACCCACGCAGGAGCAGGGGCAGAGTGCGAGGAGCTTCCCCCTGAGGAGGAAGGAGCCGCAGAGACAACCATAATGAACTGACCGCAGCCCCCGTTCCCTGTGGCGGTAAGGAAATCGGGAGCGAAGTTAAGCCCCATAAAAGGGAGGGGTGGAAGGAAGGTGGCGTTAATTTCTGACGAGTTCTCCTTACGCGGCTGCGATGGATGGGCAGTACCTCCGCGGGAGCCCCCAGCGGCCCGCGCTGCCCCTGAGGCCCTGGCGGAGGGATCTCCCTGCCCGGCCCGGCCCCGCGGGCCCTGGGCTGTGGTTCTGCCCCTGCCCAGCCCAGGGGGCAGCGACAGGGCGGCTGGGGGGCACCGGCCCCGCCAGGGACAGCCACCACAGACCTTCAAAGATCATCTAGTCCAACCCCCACAAATAAAATGAAAGAAGACCTTCTAGTTTTAGGAGCTCAAAACTGTTTTCTTCTGCTAACCAATACTGCTTTTTTTTTTTTTTTGAACAAGTTCTGTTTTAATCGCATATTATTTATGTGTAACTGGATTGTGAATCATTTTAATAATCACTCACACTTTAATGGCAGAGTTACTGTGTATTTCATGATGAGTGGGTATAGTACTAGATCATTTTTTTTGTTGCTGACATAAATAACTTTCCTGTTTTCCTGGTTGCACTGGTGGCTGTACATCAGTTGTGCATATGAGGGAATCAGTCCTGTGGGGGATGTTGTGAGAACCAGATTGGTAGTTCTTATGGTGGTTCCATTTCTTACTGTCCAGGAAGAATTCAGATTATTGTTGGTATTTTCATAAATTCCTTTCTAGGCTTCTGATTATGCTAGCGGTAGTCTTTGATTGGCCCAGTAGAAAGCTAGACTGCGTAATTTTTATGATAATAACCTTGATTAATGAACGTAAAGGAGAAAGTTACAGAGCTTAGCTGATTCCTGTGTCAGCAACTTCTCAGCAGTAGAAGAAAACTTAGCTTTTCAAGTTTGTTACTTCAGTTGCCAGATTATATTTGCCTCAAAAGAAGGTGAAGAGATTATTTCACTAAATGGCACACTGATTCTTCCTGCTATTTGTTGCTATTTTGTATTACGGGTGTTTATTACAGAAATTGATGAAATTGCATCTGGTCTTGGGAGGAACAGAAAATTCTTTGGTCAGTAGCATGTAGGCTTTTGTTAGACTGAGATGGTCTTAAATGACCAGAAACTTAAAAATACAGCTGCTGGTGGGCAGAAACAAAGCTAAAATCTGTCCTCATCAATGAGGAACTGGCGTGAATCCAGTGTTAAGCAATGATAGGCATATTGAAAATGGTGAGTGTTACAGGACCAGGCCTTCTGCCCAAGGTGCTTTGCCTCAGTTTTTTTTTCATTGTGGTTTGTGAATGGGAGCTACTATTCTTTTTTGTCTTTGATGAAGCTATTACTTCCTTCTTGTTTCCATGTCCCTGAAGGTCAGAAATCAACTCACTTATCTGAGATTATCTGGTACATCTGGCAGAAGAAATTACATAGTAACCCACTAATTCCAATTTTTTTAATAAAACTAATGGTTACTTAATGAAAAATAAAAGAAAACCTAAAAATAAAAATAATTCTGAATTTATGATATTGAACTTCAGATATTTGTGTGCCTTAAATTTATTTGTAAATGGAGATCATTGATTCAAGAAGACAAAGACATTGTGTAGAGGGATCCCTTCAATTAACCCAATTGTACCGGTTGTCCTCCTTCCAGTATTTGAACAAAATTCTCAGGAAGCAGAAATTCTGTTTCTATTGCTATTAAAGAAATGTTAATTGTTTAAAGGCACTGATATTTGCAGCATCTGCTATCATTTCTCAGTAATTCAGACCAAATCTCTGGTGGTCTAATTGGTTTAAGACTATCTGTTAGAAGTTCTGTTGTGGTCTCTCTAATTGCAGGGGTCAAAAAGGCAGTATTTTGTCTTAAATATCTGCTTTCGGTATGCACCGGAACACATACAGTTAAGATTATAGTGTACTTATTAAAAACAAAGTTTTGCATCCTTTGCCTATGAAGAACAGTTGAAAACTGGTTTGACTGTGTAGTGATCATGAGACATTTATTATACAAAAATGGCACTTATTTGATCAGCAGTACTTGGAAGGACGACTTCCAGAGAATGACTCGTATAAAATGGAGTGTAATGAGTCAGGGTTCATAGGAGATTCATGTTTCCAGGATGATCCTGATGTGATACCATCTCTAATGATGAGAATAAAATGATATTTAATTTATTCAGATGTCATGGTGATGTAAAGGATAGTAGGCTTATGTGTGTAGAGACACAGAGGAAAAGAGATACTTCACAATCTATAAAGAAATAACAGGCTAAGATGGGAGAATACAGAATTCAAGCTGTCTTTTCCTGCTAATTCAAATTCCATTTTCAGTCTCACCAAATGCAGTGTTAAACCCCCACCAATAATTCTGTCTTAGGGAAATGAACTTTTACTTCCTGCTTTCTAAAAAGAAGCTAATTAAAAAGGTTCATAAGAATCACTAAAGACAGAGCAGGCTGTAAAACGGAAGGATGATACGAAAAAGACCAGTCCCATCCTCTTAGTATTACTGTTTGTAATTGGGCTTGAATTGAATGTGTCAAATCTGTGTTCCTGAATACAACATTAGTCATAGGTGCTTTAATTGCTAAACTTCTTCCCTAAAGCTAAGAATATATTCCAGGTAATCTTGACCCAATGGTCAGAATTGCCCCTGTGATGGTGACATGTGCAAGCGGAGCAGAAGGTGCACCTGTTAAATTACTTGAATCAGCTATCTAAATCAGCGGTCTCTGATTTCCTCTACGTTTAAACAGATCAGTTGCCCGTATCTTCCAGAATATTTGGACAAATTTTCCATGAGATTATTTTCATCTTTTCCCCATTAGTTCAGCCTCTGCTCTCAGTCCTTTTCTTATGTTTGAAGTACCTGGTTAGCCTGAAAATGTGTTGGTTTTATTTATCACTTCATTATTTTCTTCAAAGGGATGCTTGCCTCAAGTCTCATTTATTCTGTTTTTCCGCTAGTTTATTTTCAGATGCCAGCAGATATTTCTTAAGAGCAAGTGCATGTGTCCATAGCTTGCTTCTCTTTTTATTTGGTCTATCTAGAAAATGGAGTAACTGAACATCTCAGACAGGAATTTCTCTCCGGAATATATTTCACTTTAAGGTTATACGTTTGTATCTCTAGGATCATGCACTGAAGTCTTGGCACTGAAGACGATAGTGGTTTGCCAAGAAGATGATCAGTAGAAATGTTGTGGTGCTGCCATGTGCATACTAATGGAACGTCAGATAACGAAGCGATGGATATTTCTGTTTTTGATCTGAGTATAATGTTTCTGCATTGGTGTTAGTTTTCTCTGTATAGGGGTTTGGAAGCATGCTGCCCCAAGTCCTCCTTGTGAGATAGGTAGCATTTGAGACTATTTCCTTACTGTCACTGTAATATTTTACTTTGGATTACAGGGTAATACAGTCTTTACACTTTCGAAAACTCTGAAAATACTATTAAAGACTAGTCATCTCTCTCCTTTTCCCTAGTTCGTAGTTTTCATAGACTTACTGCAAATTTCTGCTAACGTAAATAAAAATCTTGACAGGGAGTTTAGCACTTCTTTATGCTACTTTACAGGGTTGATGCTCTTAGCTGCTTTTCTCTTTTGCAGTGCTTGTATCTGACCCAATGACCTCTTTTTGTCATTAGTTTGCTCCAAAGTAATATATATATATATATAAAAAAAATATTTTGCTGTGATTTGGTAAAAGTTGGCATATGCTGCCATCTCACAGCTTGCGAGTTGGAATTTAAAGGGCTTTGATGGGTTCCTTTGAGAGACTGTCATGGACTAGACTGTCATTCATAATGACCACATCTTCTGTAAATCCTTTAAAGTTTAATACTTACTTTTTTTTTTTTCTTCAGTGTAGGCAATATATCAGAAAGCACCAAATTCACTGCAATCCCTGTCTTCCCAAGGGATTCTTCCCCTGTTCAAAAAGATGGCTTTTCCTCTCTGACTGGCATTGCAGTATTTGGATTGAGCATTTAGTACCTTATGTGAACTTGTTACAAGGGATCCCATCACAGATAGATAGATAGGCTCTCCTGAAGTACTTGCTCTTTTGCATCTTAATTCCAGTCACAGTACACATAGGATATCTTTTTTTTCCCCCATTGAAACCATTCAGCTAAACCACTCGACAACGCCTCCATCTTTATAAAATGAGACTGAAATGTGCCATGCATAGAAGAAAATGGTTCTCAACTAAAGATTATGTGGTTAAGTACAATAATTCACTACTGTAATTACATTTGTAAATAGAATTGATTTTTCCAATGATAGATACTCCAGGCCTTTGAACACAAAGGGAAGTCTTTCTTTAATTTCTTCTGTTGCAAGAGTCACCCCTAGAAGGACTTCTGTGAATTTTAGTGATTTCTAAGGTGCTAGTCCCACTGTTGGTTTTACTGCTGCTTAAAAATCTAAAAAAGCATTTTGCTGTTCGTCTGTTCTCATTGCCCTGCTCTCTGATGTGGGTTCACTACTTAATCTGCTAGTGTGACTCATCTAGATGATGACGCAGGCTAACCTTTCCCTGTATTGTGAAGGAAAGATGCTAGTTCCTTGTGCTGGGTATCATTATCAAATGGTACAAGTTCTACATCGGTCTGGATAATTTCAAATGCCAGTGGCCAAGGAGCTTCACCGGTCAAGGAGCAAAGAACTATAAGGCTGGGCAACTTTTGGTGCTGAAACTGAGTGACTGAGGTCATGCCTTATTAAAGTGAGACAGAAAAGCGGTGTATATAGGACCTCCAGTTGAAGAACACCTCTGAGCAGCTTGTCAGCAATGACACAGCATTCTTTCTAGCTATAGTACAGAAAGAGGAAAGGAACACCTTCAATGGTTAAGCTCTTTGGCATGAGAAAACAGCAAGAAATGTGCTGTGAAGTCCTCTAACTGGATATATGACACTTATCCAGTGTTGACTTTGCAGTTGATCTTTCTTGGCTTTGCCTTTACCCTTTACCTTTCACAGAAATTACTTTCTTTTTTTTTTTTTTTTTTTTTTTTTTTCTCCTCCTTCCTTGTTTTATCTGCCTCCCTCTTTCCATTTGCAATTGATGGTTTTGCCTTTCTTTTCTGGCTTCTTTTTTATTTACAGAAAGTTGTATTATCTCAGTCACTCTTGTCATAAACATCCTCATACTGTGGCATGAGAGAAGTGTAAGGTACATCTAATGGTACTGAAAAAGTAAAAACCACAGAATTTTGTATAGTCTAATGTCCTATTGTTCTGACAGCAGTCTTTGATCTACGCTACGCTTATTATTTATTAATGTATTTAACTTTTAGTGCGCTAATTAATATTATGACTGGACTTTATTACAGCTTTTGAAATAAAATCTAGTATTTTGGCTAATTTTTTTTTACCTGTAGTGAAGGCTTTATTTCTTAAGGGGTATTCTGGAATAAGTGTGTCCACTGTACACTGTCATAACCCACAGTGTGTCATTAACTCTGGTACAATTTGTGCTGGTAATAACTCTATAAATGCAAGTTCTTGTATTTCTTTTTTTTTTAAGTTAGGTGTTATTTTAAGGTACTGGAAACAGGATTTTTTTTTTTCCTAAATACCTCTCTATGAAATGTTACTGAGGGCTTAACATAAAACCCCAGCCTGTAAAAGCTGTTGCTGACACTGTTGCAGTAACTGCAGCTTAGCATCCATTAGTGATAAGGTGTAGGTTAAAAGGCTTCCCTTCTGCAGTGATGGAAACTCTTGAGATTGTCTACACCAACGTACCCAACAAAAATGAGGGTGGCTTAGCTAAAGTCGTAAAGTTACTGTGCATTTTAAAACCTCCTAACAAGGGCATGCTCTAGTGAACTAAATCCTCTTCACTTCTGTATGTTAGTGCTTAAAGAGAATTGTAATGTACTTTGTCATTTAATGTTACAGCTTGCATTGCTTAGCTCCCATAGTGCTGTGAGCTCCTTCAGGGGTGGTGAAAGTGTCTAGCAGGAGATGTCTGTGGGTCAAAGACATGGTTCTGTCCTGGAAGGAGAGTGACTTAGATGACAAAGACTGCAAACACCTTCTCATCTCTGCTGCCTGTGATTTTGTATAAAACTGGTAGGAAGTTTTATGAATCTAATCAAAAAGCTGGCCATATGGATAACTTAGAACTCAACACTTAGTGCAGTGCTACCATGATAATAATAAAAAGCACTGAAAACATTTTAAAAGGGCAAACAAAGAAGTTGAAAGTAAAAGAAAATTAACCATTACAACATTCTTTGACTAAATCTTTCTTTAAATTATCATTTTAATGCAGCTTCACAGGCTGGTTTGGTATCCCCCAAAAGGAATCTGAGACAGAATAAGCTTTTTAATGGAGTATGTGTGATAAACACAGGGCAAGTTCTATGCTTACGTAAAAGGTAAATAATGTTTGAGCAAGCGTGTGCCAAGTACATCTCAAAATTTGACTTCTCAGGGTTGTCATTTGAATTTTGCCAAGGAAAGCTGTGAATAGTTACATTTACATAAATAAAAGAATGTATCTCCCATAGAGTCATTTAGGTTGGGTATTTGTGAGGCAGGTTAAACCTTTTGCCATCCACAGTGTTGCTAAACCGTTTATGTTGTATCTCTTCTCCATATTGGTCTGAACTTTTTTTTTTTTTACATTGAGGGTTGTTAATCTATGTCAATATTGTTGTCTGTAATACAATACAATTTTTCTCTGAAAGCTCATGTGATTGGGCCTACTTACAGCAAATAATTCATTAATTTTAGGTTGAGTTCCTAACTAGTATATTTTACAGCATATTATACCTTTTTGAACTAGTGACAAAAGCAATATATAATATTTTATATTTTTAAGCACAAAAAATGCATACTTCCTTTGAAATTAGCAATTGTGTAATGAATAATGTCTGCAGTATTTTAATGTATACCCTATTTACCTAAGTAGCTCAAAACAAGGAAGAAGGAGTTCCTTTACATTGAAAATATCTTTAGTCTTCTGAATATACAAAGCATGCATATATCTTATGCATTGCATGCAGATTTCATAGTCATGAAAACAAACCTGATTTTTTTTATGTTAGGATAGAGTTACTGTCTACAGTTGGTTTTGGCACAGTTAACTACTTACACAACGTTTAAGATGCTCCAAGTTAGTGATGTCAAGCCTCAGGACACTGTTAAACAGAAAAGGAGGAGAGGTTGTGCCTTATTTCTGACTTCCAGCAGCCTTTGTTTTTCTTCCTTTTTTTTTTTTTTCCCCCCCTTGTTCTTTTTTCACATCAGCTTTTGAGCTACTGTCTGATTTATGTCTACATTTACCATTAGTTTACTGAACTATATTTTTTTGTCTGTAGTTTTTTAATTAAAAAAGAAAACAAACTGTAAATGCATCTTTTTATGATTTGCCAGCTACATGTAAAACTTGCAGGCTGCTATAAAAAATACTTTGATTTGATTTGCATTTTTATCACCATTCAAATTAAAAGGGAACAGTTCCTACATTCACTCCTGTTGTACTGGATTCAGCTCAACAATATGGGCTAACAGTCAGTGCAGAAAAGTTCTGCTGAGGGAAGAGATCTGCATATAAATGGATCAGGACATATGGTTGAAGTGTCTTAGAAAGGTTCAAAATTTTTCTACCATCCTGGCAGTCTGTCTCCATAGTAAGGGTTGATGAGGTATCTGACTAGCATTTACTTGACAGAAGATAGCAGTGAAATGCACATTATCTCCTTTGTTATTTGTCATTGTCTAAACAAATTTGTTCTTGCTGTTACTTATCATAATAAAGCTAAAGACTATAAAAATACAGCTTTTTTCTGGATTCATTAAAAACAAGTATATCTATGTACAGAATTGTGTTGCCTTATGCTGTAAACTCGTAGCTGTATAGAATAGGATGGCTGATTTCAGTGACCTGACTGGAGAACCACATTTCCAGTGGGAGTTGCGTGGGGTTCTGCAAGGTGGTGAGTTGTGTGGAGGCTCAGGCTCTGACGGCTGGGGGGTGCTGGGCACAGAGACCCATCCTGTAGCGCTCTGACCAGCAGCAGCACACTGAGGCAGGGTGGATTTCTCCTGGGCTTTCCGTGGTAGAAAAGTTTTCTGTCCCTGTGAAGAGTGAGGCTTCCCGTTTTCCTGCACCGAGCCATTCTGCATCTTATCCATGGTACCTGGAATTAACCATGTGCCGTTTGCACAGCGGTGAGTCAGCCTGGGTTATTAAGCTGCTCGTGTTTGATCTGCTTCCTGTTTCAGTAAATAGCAAAACTTACAGTGGCTCCAATGAGTATAAGATTAAGCTGTTACTGTATTTCATATGCTTTATAATAAAATGCTTGTTCTTGCAAATATTTCCAATGTTAATTTCAGGTATTGAAATACCAGCTCTGCTCAGGACAACCCTGAAATTGGCTTTGTCTGTTTTCTGTGTTTTATAGGGGATGTACTGAGGCACTTGCAGTGTTCAGGGCAAGGCATTTTTGTAGTATGTCCAAAAGAGGATGTTTGATGAAAAGGTAAAAGAGCTGGAAGGGAAAAAAAATATCCCAGTACTGGTTTATGTAATAGATTCAGCTACATGATTGCAATGTTTTTTAGCATGCCTTATTTAGACGAGCAAAAAAAGTCTTTATGTGTTTGAGCCTTTCCTGACTTAAGAAAGGGTGCCTGTGAACCCATACCTGTGATGCTGTAATGAAGTGGTAGTGTTTGTCTGAAACCAACTGTTGGTTTGTGGCCCTTCAGGGGATGAAGGCTAGGAAGCTTGGAGGACTTTTTGAAACAGATTGCTTCTAGCCATGCAGAAAGGAAGGGAAAAAACCTTCATTAATGGTGAGGATCTAGTTCACAGGCAGAGCAGTTCTGAAATAAAAACCTTGGAAGAGCCAAGATTTGGGGAAAATCTGTGAGCTGAAATTTTCACGTTTGCCTTGCTGACAAATTAGCCAGAATAAATGAGATTTTGATTCCATACTGATGACTTTATTTCAGAGGAAGTTTGAGACCCCATTTGCTGTTGGTTAGACAGCATAAATTTGTCCTTTTAAATGCATTATCTGTGTTCTGTGGTTTATGTCACTGCCAATGAGCTTTAGATCAGGCCTTGTTCTCTGAAGGGAAATATTTTTAAACACTATTCAGTGTAATTAAGTACTTTGTTATACACAGGTGTAATGCAGAATTTCTGTTTGTGTCTTGTAGTAAACCCTAAGTAAATTTATACGATGGAAGTGACACTGAATATGTGACAAGAAGAGCTGATTTCAGCTTTGTTGCATGGGTCATGAATTCAAGTGGAAGAATTCCCACCTGTGCTGGAGTGGTGGCTTGCCACCTAGGATGCGCCATATGGTTCGATAGCTGCTACAGAACAGACTGGGTGGCATGCCACAGCTGAGATCTAGGTGTGCCCTTCACTTCACTGCTTTGCATGCCATATGGTACAAAATGCTGGATTTTGTTGTGTTACTTGCTGATCAGGTGTATTTATAGAAGCTATTTTAAAAGCCTGACGCTGTACGCATTAGAATGCTGTATGTGCAAAAACTGATTACTCCGGGCAAACAGTGTAAGTTACTAGATTGCCCTGAACAAAGTTTATGATAATATAGGTAGCATTTCAGTTAAATACTGTGCATTTATAAAAAAAGTAAGTGTGGCTTATAGAGATAAACAATATTTTTAATAATCATAATTTGGAATAATCTAAATGTTTTTCCCGTATCTAACTATAGGGAAAAAAAAGAAAAAAAAAAAAAAAAAAAAAAAGGAAGCATAAAGGAAGCATACAACCCCCTCAACTGTATTACCCAAGATTTGAAATAGTTACTGAATTTCAAGTAGAGGAAACACTAGAAAGCATATTCAATATTAGGATAGAATAAAAAGTCTTAGCTGTTTAACTTGAACTTCAGCAGCTGGTCAAGCTGTTCTTTCTTAGCTATGAAATTTGTGGTCGTCTTCAATGAAAGAATAATGCCTGTGTCATTTGACAATTTATCATTCTGATGTTTCTATGAGGAGGCAAGAAATATTTTCAGTCTACAAACAAAACCAATTTGGTTTGCCAAAAGTAGCAGAGGATGTTAGTAGAGCTGAGGCACAGTAATTTTTTTAAACTGTAGGAGCTCAGTTGTGTTTTATAGCTCTAAAGTCTAATTATTCAAGACCGGACTACTCTCTCTCCAATGTACAGCAACCACTCCAGCTGACTTGTGCTAGAAATTTTAAATAGCCACTTGTAAGCATAACAAATCGGTCTGCAAGGTCTATGTTGTGATTTACTGTATTTTGTCAGTGCCTAGTGTTCGTGTCATGAAACAGACATTCAAATCATGACACTTGTTTGAAGGTTGTGAGTTTTTAAAAATAACAGAAGAGAAGAGAGGTAATATTTTTTTGGGAAGCGATGCATTTAGGAGTATTTCAGTCACTTAGAACTTCAAACAAAACCCCAAACCAGACACTAATGGTAGGACTGTGCCAGATGTCAACATGGGTAAACAAAGTATCTTTTACTTTGTGTTTTGTTTTGTTTGGGGTTTTGTTTGTGGGAGCTGGTGTGACCCCTTCATGTATCAGTGTGAAAAATTAAGTACCTGTTAAGAACACGAAAATCTTAAAGAAGTTTTTAAGCTTAATACTTCTGATCTTGGGATAAATTCCTTTTTAGAATGTTGTCAGTGAAAGAACACAAAACACTCAGTTGACCCTAAATTTGTGCAGCCCACCATAATCAATTCTAGTGGTATGCCATTATACAAAATTTTTATTTCTGTCCAAATGGAAATAAGTTTTCATACCTGCTGAAAAACTACATGGGTGCCTCCACCTAAGTGATTCAGTTTGGGTTAAGAATGGGGAGTGTTTTGGTTTTTTTGAAGGAAACTTCCTAATCAACCCTGACTCTGCTGCTTGCTTCTCATTATGGAGTGGTAGGGGCACAAGCAACAATGCTTTTTTTATTAAACTCAACCGGAGAAAATGTGTTTCTGGAGTTCTGTCAGTGCATTCAAACTGTAATTGGGCCTTTAGTCCACAGGGATGACCTAAAGTCAGCCCAAAATATAAATCCATGCGTTCAATTTTCAGTACGGGTTTTCCATTCCACAGATGTCTCCTAGGGCAGTGCCCCGCTTGCTAATGTGCCTGTAGTTAAAGGCACAGCATGAATGACCAGAGCACACCATATGCTACAAATAGGTCTCCCAAGCGGCTGGGGCATTCAGACTAGATCCTTAGTTTGGCCTTTGGATGTGCAGTGGAGGTGATAATTACTGGCAAATTATTTTTTTTTTCTTAATGGCGGTAATCAGTTTCTAGGGGTCTTATCACTGGCTGCTTTAAGTTGATGCATCTCCCAGAACCTGCAGTTTTCTGGAGGAACACTATGCTAAATACGTTACTCTGATATTTGATAGAAAGAACAAGTGGATTTTAATTTCCGTGATGTAAATGTGCGTGGAAAAGACCATGGTTTTGACTAAACCTGTGCCTAGAAGCTCTTAGCAGGGTCAGTTTCGGGTGACTTTTTGCAAGGGAAATTGCAAAGCGCTATTTGCTTTTACTAAAGCAAATTTACTAAATAGTGTTTGTAAATATTTTGATGATTGTTTACCTCCGTTGAATTAGGATAAAGTTTTAAAGCATAAAAACAAATCCTTATGGTGGAAAAAACTAGTTTTCCAAAAATGAGTTATTACATGCACAGCAATTTCCTGACACTGAGATCTACTATGTTCAGCTAAAGGGAAAGGTGTGGTTTGAAACTAGAAGGCTTTTCCTTTTTTTTTTTTTTTTTTTTTTTTTTTTTTTTTTTTTGAAATGACTTGGGCACACCACAGAAACAGCAGTTGGGGTGGGTGAATGGCATATTTTTATTAAGACCAACCTAGTAATTCTGTAAGCCTCTACAAAACTTTTATATGGTGAGAGCATATATAATACAACAGGAGGATTTCTGTACAAAAGGTAAAGTCCCATAAACTGTGACTCTCAGACACTGTCACGATGCTGAGTGGGAACATGCTTTCACACCATTTTAGATGTTGGACAGGTTTCCTCCATAAATTAGTTTTAGTTTTATGTAGCGTATGTGCATGCCTATACATAGCATGCAGGACAGTGGAGGTGCTCAAATTGGCTCAGGTGATGTAGGCAACACTTGGGAGGTTAGACAGTGTGAAACCTCACCCAAGCTGCTGAGCCCTGCTCCTGTGAGATCTGAACACAGCAGGAAAAAATCTGGAACTGCACTTTCAGTCACAGCGCAGCATATATTGTAATATTTTCCTCTTTGAAGGATGAATCATTGCTTTGTTAAAGTAAATGTTAATGATATGCTTTATCATGTCTTCGTAAGTTTTGGTTAACAAGAATTTATTCCACCAGTGTTAAACTGATTTTTCCTAAATAGGAGCTTAAATTTTAATGTATTTTGAAATGCATCAAGTTGTTGGAGGTGAAAGGAGCTAACTGTGTTGGATCTGGCTGAGATGGAGTTAATTTTCCCATAGCAGCCCTCAGTGCTGTGCTTTGTATTGGCAGCTAGAAGGGGGTTTCTAATGCACCAATGTTTTGGGTGCTGCAGAGCATCGGGGATGTCCCTCCAGCGTTCCCCCCTCACCAGCAAGCTGGGGGTGGGCAAGGTCTTGGGAGGGGATACAGCCAGGACAGCTGACCCAGAGTGACCAAAGGGGTATTCTGTACCCTATGACACCTGCTCAGCAATAAAGGTAAGAGAAAGGAGGAGGAATTAGGTGGGGAGCATTGGTTATTTGTTTGTCTTCTGGAACAACCTCTGTGCGTACTGAAGCCCTGCTTCCGAGCAAGTGGCCAAACATCACCTGCTGATGGGAAGTAGGGAATAACATCTTGTGTTTTCCTTTGCTTCTGTGTGTGCCCTTTGCTTTTGCTTTATTAAACTACCTTTGTCTTGACACATGAGATTTAGTTTTCCACCTGATTTTCTCCCCCGTCCCACCCTGCTGAGGAGAGGAGTGGTAGAGCAGCTTGGTGGGCACCTTTCATCCAGCCAAGGTCAAACCACCACACTAACGAAGGGGAGGCAAGGAACAAGTTTTCTTCCCGTGCTTGCAATGAGTGCTGATTTTACCTTAGCATTTTAAAGCTCTCCATGCTGTTTTAATTTCTAATAACTTCTTCTCTTAATTAAAAAAGTCATATAATCAGGACAGTAAGCTCTTCACTAGGGTGTCCTAATAAGGAGAATTTTAGTGGTTTTCTGATTTCTATTACTAATAGTATTTATTGAATGATATTTGAATATCAACACATAAAGAATATCTGTTATTTCTACGGTCATTGAACAAATAGAGCTTGCAGATAGGCAGGCGTGCCATGTGAGTGTTAGACCATTTGCAAATACAAATAGAGCCCAGCAATTTGGTTAACAGCAGATTATCCCAATGAATGTCATAAATCCAGAAGATGGTACAGGAAATGAGACTATGTCTGGAAGTACAGGCTAAAAAGCCATCAAAAAATGACATGTAAGTGTAAGTCAGCCTTTGCTGTGGGTCAGTGGTTTGGGTTGGAATAATGCTGGGTGGAGGTTATACAGGTAGAAGTCGTCTGTCGTTTTTCCTGTGATGGGTAGAAGCTGTTAGAGCCAAGATAGCATAGAAAATCGAGGTCTCTCATCTTGATTATTGTTACATTTAATCATTAGTTTGTGTGATATTCCTCTCTGCAGAGGTACGCTTATGCCAAAGGTTTTAGTTAAATTACTTATTTTGAAATTGGGTTCAGCCGCCCGGAGGGACTGAGACCTTAGGGCAGGTGTGACAGGTTGTTGCAGCCCAGCTGCGTGCCACAGTGCTGGCGGCGCTGGAGCGGCAAGGTGTAGGATGGACTGTGCTGGGTGGATGAAGGAGGCTCCTGGCTGCATCATTTCAGAGAGATGTAAGCAGTAAATGTCTAGGACTAAACATCTGACTTTCTGAGAATGATGTGTACGGATGTCACAAATGACCAGTTGGAAAGTAACAGTTTGTTCCTTGAAGAATGTGGTATGAAGCCTTTCGAGAGTAACAGAGCATTTACGTGTTTCCTGCTATACCTTCTCTGCTTCAGGAAAGCCTCTTTATTCCTTTCAGCATTTTCCTAAATATTTATTCCAAAAATTTTTTCAGCATTTTAATGAGTCAGCCTCAGAGTCTTCTTTTTTTTTTTTTGTTCCCTAGCTGTCCCTATATCCTTCTAACAGAGAAACTGTGCTGAAACTGTGTTTCCTTTTAGGTGGTATAAAGCAATCTCAAGCAATGTTAGACAATCTGTTCAGGAGTGATTGTTGGCCCTTTTAGCTCAAGAAAACAAAATCAAGTTTCATAAATCAAATCCCAATCTGCCAACATTATAACAAAAAGTAATTGTACCTGCTACTAAGTTAATTTTATCTCTTCCCAAATCCTTTTACAAGTTTTCAAATACAGTTTTACACAATGACACTTTCTTGGGAACTGGAAGATGATTAGTGTCATGAAATGCAGGAAAGGGATGCTCCCAGGAATGCTGATTAAGGGGAAGAAGAGATGAGTGTTCTGTTGTATATAACAATTTTGGTTTGAAAAGTTTGTGATAATGGTCATGCTCAAAATGGAGAGCTACATTTTTAGTTGGGATAAATTATATTGGCTCTGTTAAATTCAGTAGAATTACACTGATTGCACAAACTATGAGCCTGTCCTTGAACAAGCAATTTCTCCATGACTTGCACTTTGGTTCTGAAAAGCCAGTACTATCTTCTTTGATTCGATTTGATTACCTGCTTATACATCTAGGGTCATACCTTGTCAGGCACTCACAATTTTGTGTTACCGCAAGGTTGTAATTGTTGGGAAAGGTATAAACCCATTCAGAAAGCCAGACAGGCAGATTTGCAAGGTGAGTTCTTAGATTTGAAGGAAATACATGAATTAAATTTTATGTAATTAAATGGAAGTAGCATTTTTTTTTTATTTGGGGTGATGGGAGGAAAGAAAGAAGGGAGGCAGGAGAGAGGAGCTTCCTGAAGAATGTCCTGATTTTGGAGACAACAGGGGTTTTTTTAAGTTTTATTTAAGAGTTGCCAGATCACCAGATTTGGGGTTCGGGAAGTATTTTATCTCCTTCAGCTATCAGTAATGAGAAATGTAGACAAATACACTAGAATCCTAACAGTTCTGGGAAGAGCTGTGTAAGAAGCGTGAAATATGGGCAGGTTTTTCCATGAGAAGACTTGCATTGCATTTTAAATTTGTTACAGAAATCTTATTCATAAAAGCGTAATTGTTCTACCATGATTCTTTCAGTAGTGTTTGCAGTGATTTCTTTTGCATCATGGTAATTGTCCTAGCAATGAAAAAGATTTCCAAATGCTTACAGTACACAGCTAAGCAATATGTAATTGAATGGAACTGTCATTGAAACAGACTGTTTTTCTGACCTGTTGTTTCAGTCTGAACATGATGTTTATTTACCACTTTCATTATTGCAGCATCAGCATATAGAGAAGCTGTGCCATATCATCATGTACTTTCTTAACAGATGGCCACTAACTTCTTGAAGGCTTTTTTGCACTTGCTTGAAATATCTCATATTGGCACAAAGTTTCTTTCCTCAGTGTGACGTATGATTGACTGTTGAAATAGATTAATCTGCCTCTCCTTTGGTCTTTGAGCTTGTTTTGTACTGCAGCAACCCAGGTTTTGACTCTAATTTTGCACAATGATCAAAGCCACTTTTGCTGATAGCATGGTGTGGAAAGTTCCATTTGTTCACATCATTTGTCAACAAACAGTTCAGGTTGTAGCAATAACTGAAGACCACATTTCTGCCAGAAAAGGTGGAAAAACCTTATTTATATCTGCTCCACCATAATTGTCCTCTGCAGATGTTCCAGCCTTTAAATCTTGCTTTCTTCCCTCTCTGAGGCTGTGAGGATTTCTCTATAGTCATCTGTGCAAAACTGAGACCCTCTTTCTGTTACGGATTGTTGTTTGCTGACTACCTGGCTGTTGCTTTAAGCTGTTTTGTACTTTAATGCTGAATGTCCAGGTGCAGAAACCGTCGCTGAAGTATTTACGGGGTCAATGTCTGTCTTTGGTTTTGTGTGTGAGCTCAATATTCAATGCTTATCTTTCCTGGTGAGGTCTGTCTCTTTTTTTACCACGACATATACATATATATATGCACAATCTGCAAAGAGGAAGGTACACAGTTTAGATCAGTACCGAATAGCTGTGACTCCAAGCAAGCAGATTTTCTTAAATACTCAAAATAAGAGAAAAATCTGCATTTTTTGGTGCTGGAATTAAAAATTGCAAAAAGAGACAATAAGGAAGGTCTTTTCTACATAATTCAGTGTTTTGCTATCCAGAAGTATAACATATTTATAATTCTGATTGCCATTGATGTTTTAGTTGGCATTGATTTGCCTCTCTGCTTTGGTAAAGGATATCTTGGGATTTTAAAATGTCAGCCTTTATTTGGTTTCTGTGTCCACATTTTATTGGATCCTAGCATGAAGCTTTGGTCCATTGTCTTCTCTTTCAGTTAGTATGCTCTTTGAGCCTTGGAAAACTGTTTTTTCCCAATTTTAGTTAGCTTGCCATGACCCTAGGTAAAGTAACTTCATCTCAATTTGTGCTTTAAATACATGCTTCTTCACGGTTCTAAATAACACTTTGGACTTGCATGATTCCCTATGCCTTATTCACTCTTCCTGAAAAGAAGTTTACCCCTCACATATAGAAGGTAATAGTGTAATCTGAATGGGTAAAACAGATCATGCAGATTATATATAGCATTACTACAAAAAAAAAAAATCTTTAGTGTATAAAATATGCTTTCTGCTATGCTACAATTTTCTTAATGGCTTTGGTTTTTTATTTTGATAATGAGTTCTGATGCAGTTTCAATCATATGTGAATTCTTTTGGCAGCTGTGGTTGTTGCTACTTTTGTTCCATCTATTGTTTGTGGTTCCTTTCTGCTGTCTGCTTGTTCTTAATGTCGCTTTTCAGAAGCTGAAATTACCAACTGGGCATTTGGCTTCTGTATTTTGTTCCTGACTACTTCCGACTCATCTATCAACTTTTCAGACCAACGAGTGTTTCCTTTGTGATTTGGTCCTCTTTTTCCGAGGCACTGCTTGACTTTTTCTTTACATTTGTGCTGTGTTTTTTTTTTCTTTGAGAAGTAAGAAGATGATTATTCTATTGGGTGTGCTTAAATAATATGCACTGAAGACTTATTTGCCTATGTTAATACTAAAACTGTTTTGTTAGTACTGTAGTAGACCAAGTTAGTATAACAAAATAACATATAAAACCACATTAATACTAGACAGCTTTTAAAATATAAGCACTGAATGGCAAATACTTTCTCAGTCACTCTAAATTTTCATCTATGAACAGAAACCAAGTATCAAAACTCTCACATAAATAAAAGTTAGAAATACTTGCAAAAGTTAGAAGAATATTAAGAGTCATAGTAACACTTTTTGGAAAGCTTACCTATATGCAGGTATTACTGGATATTTGTTCCATTAAGTTAAATGAGCATTTTGTAATTTCCAGTTTAATTGTCACTGAATGTAAACAATAATTAGGTTCATTACTTTCCCTTTGGAAAGGAAATCGTAGCATAGGCAGACGTGATCAGGTATAGTTTCTAAGCATATGTATTCAAATGCAACTATTTCTAGCTGGTTTTGTGCCTCTAAAGATTCAGTTCTTCAGTCATGAAAATGAAGTATCATTCCTTAACTGGCATCACTTCATTGTGTAAAGCTAAGCGTATTTGGAGTGTTTTTATATTTTGAATTTTCAGATGTACTCTTCAGTTGGCACTTTTTAAGTCTCTAGGGTGTAAGATGATACGCATCACAGAAATACGCTCTATATGATGAGAGGCAAAGAATGTATGCGGCTGTATTTCTTTGTTTCTGGAGAGCCAGTTACGGCCACAGGGCTAAATGTCAGGTTATCCTGCCTATAGAGTTCATTGGCAGAACAGAACAGTGAAATGAAGAAAATGTGAAAGAGAGAAAGGGACGAGTGAATCGTGGTAGAAAGGAAGGCTAAGAAGAAACAGTTGTAGGAGTTAGTAACTGAGCAGTTGGTTTTGGCCCTCCTTTGACAAGGCACCTAGTTCTCCTTGCGGGCTTGAGCTTAATTTTGGTTTTGAACAAACAGCCCTGGCTGTTGGAAGAAAAGACTATGACGCATTTTTAGTGTTCTGGAAAACAAGGGCAAACTAGGCTTTTGCCAGGCTATGTTAATAGAAGTACAATGAGAAGCCACATATAAAATACTTAACTATAGTTAACGGACCTTCTGGGAATTGTTGTTTCTCAGGTACCTTTAATTATTTACCCTGTGTCTTGGAATTCCCAGTTATTTGTCATTCTAGGGTAATCTGTCCAGAGAAGTGATCACCAAATGAGCTTCCTATATTCTTGTCATCTTGTTGCTAAGTAGACTGTTGACTCTTTCCAGAAAAGACAACATAAGCCCGATGAAAAACAAATCATGTAGAAGAGCTTGAAAGAAATGAATCCTGGCAGTTGCTTGTAATGTCTTTAATAAAATAGATCTTCCATATTTCAATGGCTTGTGAGTCCTAATCATCATGATTTTTTAAATCTAATAACTCTGAACAGCTTGTGATTCACTATTATAAAACTAATGTCGCCCATCAATAACAACATGACTGTAGACTTAGTCTAAGGTGGGAATCCTGCCAAAAGCAATTACGCTTTCTGCATTATCCACTGGATTGCCATTATATATTTGGAAATACAATCCCTTCTTTTCCCTCCTGCTCCTGTGAGACCAAATGCCGCAGAACAACTGGAAGCAATTGTCTCAGGACAAAGTCAAAATGCTTATTTTTAGCAAGTTTTTATTGCATGGCATACGTGCCCTCCCACTTACCTTTAGAGGAATTTCATGCAAAAAAAAAAAACCAAAACCAAACCCAGAGCACTGCAGTTCTTCAGTATACAACTGTGACACTGATCACTGATGAAAATTTATTTTTACCTGGATTAAAGTTGATCTTGATTTTCTGGCTGACCCACATAGCTTAATATTTGCTACTGTGTGTTATGTCCTCACTTTCAAGATTTGTGTTAGAGTTTTTTCTCTCACATGCAGGTGGCCCTGGTTGAATTAAAATAAAGTTTATGTCTGTGTGGCAGGTTTCATAATAATTTTTACAACTTAAAATGGTTTTGCTTTTTATCATACTTTATATCGTGCTTTTATCGTACTATTTGTCAGGATTGTATATGTGTATGTGTGGAATTCATCTTTAAAGCTGAATTTTAAGCTACCTGTAAGTAGCTCGAACTGCAGTGGCTTGACTTACCCAGCTAGAGGTTGTGCTTTTTACCTGTCTCTTGCTTTGCCCAGGAGAGGAGATAAAAATTCCAGTTTTACCCGTCTTCCCCAGGAGAAGACACATGCATGTAAGGCCTGATGATCTAACAGGTGTAAAGGTGATTAAATGGAGAGCCATTTGCTGTGTTAATCCAAGAGAACTGTTTGATCAGTAGGTAGTAAGTAACTAGTGAAAGAGGCGGGATGACTTTATGCCGTGTCAGGGAGGATGTTCAGTTTGAAAGAGCAGTGGTTGTCTTCTGAGGAGAGTGGACTGGATGCACGTTTGTCGCATTGAAGGGGTACAGAACTCCTTCACCTGCTCACGTGCAGGCCACGGACATTAACAGGTCTGTCCGGTGGGCGGAAGGTGGAGTAACACCTCCTACCTGCTATGGGTTGACCCCAGCCGGCAGCCGTACGCTCACACAGCCACTCATTCCTCCCTGCCCCCAGCGGACAGAGGAAAGGACATGAAGAGCAAAAGTGAGAAGACTCGTGAGTCGAGAGAAGGACAGTTTAATAAGTGAAGGACAAAGAGAAAACAAGTGATGCAAAGGCAGTCACTCACCCCTTCCGACAAGCAGACCGATGTCCAGCAGGGTCCAAGCAGCAGCTACCTTGCAAGTCAGAGCCCCCCACCTTCTTCATCCTCTACCAGAGTTTTATGGCTGATAATGGTGTTACATGGCATGGGATATCCCTTTGACCAATTTGGGTCAACTGGTCTGTCTGTGTCCCCTCCTAGCTTCTTGCCTGCCCCCAGCCTACTCACTGGGGTGGGCAGAGGGAGAAACGAGCCTTGTTGCTATGCAGGCACTGCTCAGAAACAGCTAAAACGCTGGTGTGCTAGCAATGCTGGTTTGGCCATAAATCCAAACAGCAGCACCGCGTGGGCCGCTACGTGGAAAGGGAACGCCATCCCAGCCAGACCCAGTACGTGACCACCTTTTAATCCCAGTTCATGTTTGAAGCCTAGCATGAGTAATCTGGGCTCTGTTTTATTTGCCATCACAAATAATTGTGATGATTTGGAGGGAGATACTTTTTTTTTTCCCCCCCAAGTGCAGTGTTTTTTGTTTTAAGTGGCAGTGGCGATCAGTGTAGTTACAGGGGTTCAGGACCCAGGACTGAGCCTGAACTAAAGCATCCCATGGCACAGGCGGGCCAGGCTCGGCCACCCCAAAGGTGCTTGGCACGTCCTGAGGGTCCAGATCTCCAGTGTCAGGACTGGGGGGGGGGGGGGGGGGGGGGACAGGACCAAGACAGAGACTGGAGTACGGTGCTCCAAAGACCCAGGCTTTCCTCTGCTAGGGATTGCGGTGGCACTCCTGAGAAGGCCCCACCTGTGTTTTTCAGATTTTCTGGTGCAGGCAGCTGGCCCAGGTTGTTGGCTGTTGCAGGCAGTGTTGCATCATCTATGCCTAAAATCATTGCCCGGAGATTGGAGAAAAGGAGGAAGTGTGGCAGGAGATGTAATAGCATCTTGGGAGGTAGCAGTACTGGCATAAAACATCTTTATTTTTCAGTGATCCTGGGATGACACAGTTGCTGTCTCTGTCACCTTATATGCAGCATTAAAATGGTTTAATACAGAAGATCACAGCAGTGTGCTGGTAACAGTCTTCTGCAGAATTCTCGCCGAGGGTGCTTTATTTTAATGTGCTTTTTTGAAGGTGGATTATGAGACGTTAGTGCCTTTATTGTAGCAAGTTTAGAAAGTATTTATTTAGCCTTTGCAGATGGGAAACAATTGTTCATGAGTGTGTGGGGAGGCAGTGAGTTGGTTTTGTCTCAGTGAAAGCATAGTGATTTGGAATAGAAGAAGGAGTTCCAGTAACTTAAACAAGAAAAGCTATTCAGAAAATTCACAGCCTTCTTCAGAAACCTTGTTCAACATGAGCAGTGTTATACCCTTAAAGCACTTGAGATTAAATATTGGAACTTTACATACCACTTTGCAGTTGGAATGGAAGAGGTCTGACCATCTACTACCCTAGCCCTAGAAAACCCACAGCATCCTTTTGTAAAGGGGTATTACTCATCAAGTTTTTTAATGACTTGTATTCTCTCACCTGAGGTGAAATTGTGATCTAATTAAAATTGATAGGTGATAACTGTTGAAACTGGCAGACTCAGAATTTCACCTGTACCATTTAGGTTCTTTTAATTGGAGTATAGAAATAATTAGGGTATCAGAGATGACTGTGGTAGCAAAGACAGATACGCAAAGCTAAGAAGAGAATAGCAATACACAAGAACAGGCATAAAGGCATGATTTTTTTTTTTTTATTAAGATGCAATAACTTTAAAATACAAAACATTGTATTAATATTAACTCAAATCTGAGATTTTTTTAAAATAAGTGAACTTCTTTTTGTCCTTATGTGAATTGTATTCAAGGATCGGTGCACTAAATAGCTGGGCAAAATTAGCTTCAATGACACTGTGATTGCTGTCTATAAGCAGGTCAGGTGCAGCAGGGATTGCAGTGAGGCTGACTAGATGTTTTCTCTAGAAGGATGTCTCTTGGTCAAGGTGACTATGTGCAAACCAAAGAACCTACAGTGATAAAGGAGAATTAGAGATGAACATTTCCTTACTGTACCCTGGTTTTAGAACTTAGGCACTGGTATAGCCTGCAGTGTCAAAGAAGAGACTAACCCAGAACTAGCTTTTGTATACAGGCTGCTGTGGTCAGTAGCATCTGTCAATTGGCTTGAATTGTCTCCAGTGATAAAAAGTGAATAATCAGCGTGTTATTTACACCTATGGGCTTACATTTTCCACAGCATGACTGCCAGTGTCATCCAGAAGGACCGGCTTTTGCCAAGTCCTACAAAGCAGGAATTAAAATAACACCTTCAAATGGAAGAGATTTAAACCAGATCAACTTCTTACTTTTCTGCTGTTAATAAACTTCCAGTTTTGGCTTTATACTTCAACAAATGGAAAGTTATTTAAGGTATTTTGCAAAAAGCTCAGTGAATCTTGACCTCAGAGCTAGTTTATTTTCAACATGACAAAAAATTATCTATTTCCATAATATGAGTGGTCATAATGACTCATTTTATAAACTACAGCTGCCACTGATGTTTGCATCACTATTCTTTATAGTATATGTTGAGTTTAAGAATAACTTGGTGAGTTTTGTTTCAAAATTAATTGTCTAGGAATATGAACCGCATCTCTGATTATTTTTTTGTTGTTGTTTCTAGTGGAAGCTGTTCCTGATTAATAATACTAACAACTAATAATCTCCATAGCAGAGTAATACTGTTTTCTCCTAGTATTTGTGTAACAGACATTTTCATTATTTCTCATAAATATATACATGATAGAGTTTTTAATAAATCTTCTGAAAAATTTCTCCCACCTAATTTTATTTTCTTTCTCCCTCTTAGTCTGCTCCCAGTTTTCAAGAGGAGTCTTTGCTATTTTTGGATTCTATGACAAGAAGTCTGTAAATACCATAACATCATTCTGTGGGACTCTTCATGTCTCCTTCATAACTCCCAGCTTCCCAACAGATGGAACACATCCCTTTGTCATTCAGATGAGACCTGACCTCAAGGGAGCTCTTCTTAGCTTGATTGAATACTATCAGTGGACCAAGTTTGCGTATTTGTATGACAGCGACAGAGGTAAGATGTGGTACTTCTTATCTGCATGCTGTTTGCTAGAGGTATCTCACTGAAATGCTGGATTAGTACTAGAAAAGTAAATGAGGAATGTTTACCTGCAGCAAGTGTGTGTGCTTAATTGTGGAAACGAGCTTTTAGGACAGAAACAAAATTGTTTAAATGAGAATGAAATTATTACGGTATGTATTAATAGAATTGCAAGCATGTGCTGATAAGCAGTGTGAGATTAATTACATGTTGTAAAACTCTTCCTATAAAAAAAATTATTATTATTTTTTTAAAGAATCATCTAAGGAGGAAAGAAACCAACATCTGAGTGTGAAGGGCCATCTGCTTCCACAGATTTACTGCACACATGCAAAACCGATAGCTGGACACCAAGCAAGAATCTTGGTTGCAGTCCCTGCTTCTTTGGAGACTGCTTTTGATAAATACTTGAGTTCCTCTCCTCTGTTGAGCTTAGATTTTGTTGTTGTTGCTGATAAACCCAAATCCACTGCTTTTGGGCCATTTACTCTGTAGTACAGCCTTCTCAAGTCCTATGCCCTTTTATGGCTGTAGTAATAATATATCAGTTTATGAACTAGGGAAAAATCACTTGCAAATTGTGGTGTATTTATTAGTTTTATGAGAAGAAGTAGCATTATACAGAAGTAGGGTTTTTTTTAACTGCCCTTTCTGGAATGCCGTTGTTGTAATTTTGTTATCAGATGCTACTCACTTAGTAGTCCTTGGCTAACTTTTTTCTATTCTTATCTTTTCCTCTTCCTCTTAAAAAGGCTATTTTTGAGGGCTGCCTGTTCGTTGGTCAGAGTTGAATATTAAGTGCATGTTCAATGGTGAGGTGCCACTAGATTTAAAGGATGGCTATACCGCTCCATGGCTTGTTAAGTAAGGGGGTGACGTTAGATTCTCTGCGTTTTGATGCCATTTTATACATTATGTTGTTCAGAAACCGAACAACTGAACAACTCAAGACAGTTCTTTATCACTGTTGTAAGTACTAAAGTTAGAAAAACTTACACTGGTGTGTAGCCTCCCAACAGTAATGTCATGTGGAACAACGAACCCTCAGCCTATTTCTCTGGCAGATTCTTTTCGAGTGCACATTAGAATCAGAAACATTCAGCTTTTTTAGAAAGGACAGATGTAAAACTACTTGCTTAGCCAATACTCTGTCAATCAGCTAGCAGTGTGCAGTACATGACCTGCCTGTGATTTATATTTAGGAAGTGCTGAAAAACTCCTAGTTCTTCTTGTGAGCTGCGCTGGCTGAACCTGGCCAGGAATAACAGCATGAAATTGTTATTTGTAGTCACCCTTTGGTTATGCCTTTTTTTCTTATTTGTTTGTTTTAATTGTCGCAAGGCACCCCAGTGATAACAAGCTCCAAGGCATGAACCTCCTACCTTTATGTTGAGTAAATGGTTGCTCCTCAGTGCTCCCGCTGATTGCACAAGGTTAACCTGCAGAGTCAAGCAGTATGTAGTCAGCAACCCTGACATCAGACCCTGAGTACACAGGGTCCACAATTCCTCTAAACACTTTTGCCTAAGTGTTAATGTAGTGACAGTGACATATATTTAAGGCACGATATATAATTTAAAATGGTTCCACCTTCAGAAGTGAGCTAAAAAAGGCAAAGAAACTTATTCATGGAAGCTGTGAAAGCTAGTAGGAGTTAGTTTGACTTATTTAAAAAGAATCTTTTATTGCTACTTTTACAGCTCCTCTGTGGTTAAGGGCCGACTGGTTGAAGTGCAGGGCAGTTTCATGTCTCGTTCCTGTCTGTAAGAAGCGAGGCCGTTCAGTATGTGCATGTCCAAGCTGTTACTGCCTTACTACAGCAGTTGCTTTCATATAATGTGGATTAGTGTCCTCTTCCCTCCTTGCCTTCTCTGTATGGCCAGTACTAAACAGTGGGTTCTGGAAAAAGTTGTGACATTATTGGAGGATTCTATCTGTAACAGACTTGCTAATTTGCTCAGCCTTTGCAGAGGTTTGGGCAGGTGAGGTTCCCAAGCAGAAGTTTTCCTGCAGTTTAAAAAAAGGATGGTGGAGTTTTCTCCTCTGCAGAGCCCCGTTTCTGTTACCACTCTCCAGACAATTCCAAGTCCACAGAAGTATTACTGTGAATGCTTTTTTTGTTTGTTTTTCTTTTTTTTCTTTCTTTTTTTTTTTTTTTTTCAATATGTTACTGCCATTGGAATAAACTAAGCTATATGAGGATGACAAATCTGCCTCCTGTAAGAAATCCAGGAAACCATTTGACATCTCTGCAGAGAGCACCCCAAGAAAAGGTAGCCCCTAGGAAAAATGGAAGATCAGAGGAATACAATATAGAAACATTTAGTAATGGATAGTATTAACATTAATAGCCCCTACTAATTTATGCCTAACTGAGATTCTGTTTAACTCTGAGGAAACATACAGTTGGATTGGAGGGCCTGAAATCTACAAAATGAGATCTGCAGCAATGCTACAGATTATATCTGTTTCAGTTTGGGATTCAGTTTTTTGGTTTTGGGGTTTTTTTTTGTGGGTTTTTTTATATAATTACCTTTTAAAACATTATTTTGAGATATAGACTTAATTGTAGGGCTTTTTAATGTTTTAAGATATTCCCTATATCTTTTAGTTTGCTTCCATTATCTTTCCTTTTTAGCATGAGTTCTCCACATTTAATTTTAACTTAAGCAGTTCATATGTACCCTTGGACTGTAGTTATCTGTTATTTTAAAATAAATATTCATTGCATGACATACAAAACTTCCTATCAGTCTTCTTTAAGGATGACATGGAAAACCAGAACTCTTTAAGATAGTAATTGAATTTATGCTTTTGGAAGCCTTCCATTTTCTGCCTTCGCTGATGACCAGTCTTGTGTAGTGCTGTATGTCATTACCATTTTCACTGATAAAGCTCAACTGCTAAACACTGACTAATCTTAATTTAATGATGTATTTACAAACTATAAGATAAAAGAATTCTTATTGCTTTATTTCTATGTTTATGGGCATAACCGCTATTATTTCTCATGAGAGCTATACCTGAAGCTTCCTTTACATACTAAGTCAGAAATTTCTCTCAAAGAAATGACTCCTGGTATTCTGTGGTTTCAAGAGAGATGAATGTGCAAAAATGTCAATTGGCTTGTGAGAAAGTCTGATTTTCTTTTTTCTATAATACTGTCTGCTATCCTTAAAATTGCTCTCTAGAATTCTGTACAAGTCTAATTACAAGTCTAATTCCTGTACTGCTGGAAATTGTTAAAATGGTATTTGTTGTATAGCAGAAATTAATTCCCAGCACTAATTTTCATGTTTCTATACTCCGTTACTTAATCCTTGAAAAGGAAAACCAGTCAAGTAAAATCTTCACTGATGTTACAATATATTGTAGGCAGTTGCAGCTGCACAGACATCACAGCTTCCTGGCAGGAACATGCCAAAAGGATGCAATGGAAGCAAACTTCTGTAGACTGCTTGTAGGCATTAGCATTGAGCCTGCTATCTATATGAAAAATATATCTTGGGATATCTTTCAGAATCAGGGATATAACTGTAGGCAACAGAAATAATAACTCCATTAGCACTACTGCCGAACATGGGAATTCTGCCATAGACTTCAGCAAGGTCTGGTTTAAATACAGTCCTGCGCAGGCACTGAGAACAAAAGCAGTTCAATGGCATTTCATGATAAGCAGCTGATCCTCTTGCTGTAATTGGATCACTTGTCTCCTAGAAGATCTCTCTCCCAGCATGTGGAATGCCATCAGTGGATCAGTGAAACTGGCAAAATCCCATTCTGAAGAAGGCTGAAGTAAACCCAAAATGCTGTCTTTACAAGGCTCTGCCCTGATTCCTTATAACGAAGTAAATAGAAATTTTATGCAGTAAGAACTGATTGGGCCCGCACATATCTTCATTTCTGAGTCCTAACAATGTGTGACAGGTCAAACAGTCTACAAGGAAGTCTTAAATAAGTAATCTCATAAATCATATTCTAGAAGCTTGTTATTCCTGAAGTTTTATCATTTGTATCTTCTGTTTTCTTATGTGCTTCACTAGGCTTATCAACATTGCAAGCTGTGCTGGATTCTGCTGCTGAAAAGAAATGGCAAGTGACTGCTATCAATGTAGGAAATATTAACAATGACAGAAAAGATGAAACTTATCGTTCATTGTTTCAAGATCTAGAGGTAAAAAAGGAAAGGCGAGTGATTTTGGACTGTGAGCGCGATAAAGTCAACGACATTGTTGATCAGGTTTGCTATTCTCTGTTCTTCAGTGACAGCAGCTAGCTATATTCTATAAGTAAAAAAGAGTTCATTTCTCTTGATCCTTTTTTTGATTATTGTGCATCATTTGGAAGTGACAGGTTTGTATTGAGGACCACGTTTATATCGGGCAGAAAGTGAATATACAAACCCTGTAATCCCTCCCTTTGCTCAAAGGCAAGATAATTTTAGCTGGATGATCCCATACGGGTTTAAATCCTGATTATTTTTTTAAATCTCATTAAGGCTATTCTACAACCTAAGTAGTATACTATATTTTATGTAGCTGATACGCTATTATATATGCTGCATTATAAATAGTTATGTTATGTCTAGGGATTAGTTCTCCTGATACCTGGAAAGCGTTTTCTACTTTTAAAGTTCTTTCCAAGAACCTTTTACAACTTGGGAAGGCTGTATCAACAGCTTCTCTTCTCCATTTAACTCCTTTCCTAATTCATGTCTTTAACTTTTTTGTCATTTGTGCTGTCCTTGGGGGTCTCCCTCTTAAACTGTGTTAACCAATATTTTATGCTGTTTTCCATAACTAAGGCCTCCTGAGCTTTAAACAGAACAGAAAAATGTCTCCTCTCCACCCAGAGATATACTAAATTTTACTTATTTTATATTTTCATAACAGCATCACAGTACTCTGATTCAAATTACTGCATTACCTTCAAATCCACCTCTTCAGTCCTAGTATCTAAGGTCTCGCTGTCTCTGTATCTCCCTTCTTTTTGTGCATGCAGAGTATCAATGTAAATTATAAGGATAGCTCGCTGCTGGCTTGAGCTTGACATGTGAGCCTGTGCAGCTTCTGTAGGGATATATCATCAGATTGTAGATTTATTGATTTGAAGCTTTTTTGAAAGGCTGCTTGTTTTGATCTTTGTTACGAAGGTCGTTACATTTTGGAAAGGCTCAGACAATAAGCAGCGTCTTAAATGGAGTACGTTGTATTTGCCGGTTTTATTTGGAATTCATATCTACAAACTGTTTTTCTAATATTCAAGATCAATTTGAATTTGATCCTGTTCTCTAGAGCATTTGCAGCCTCCCTATCAACTGCAGTTTTTTAATATCATTTTTTCTGACTTGTTACTCTTGTCAAGAAATGTACTGAGTAGAGCAATGCTTGAGAGAAACAGTGCTTGCAGGTCGTCTTCAGCTGGTTCTGTGTGGCTTTTCAGATTGTTGTTCATTTACTTGACTGTGAATTTTTGTCTTGACCATGTTCCCTTAAGAGCCTGTAATGCTGTCATACAGGACACAAGCCTTAGTAGACTTAAGATATGTCACACCTGTAGTTTCCTCATTATCTGTTAGGCTAACTACTATGCCAAGGAAAGGAAAGAAATTACTTTGACATATTTTGATTGTGACAAGACTATACTGACTGTTTATCAACTTATTGTCCTATAGATTCTTTTAAAATTAAGTATGTAATATTCATTATAATCTCTTCCTTGATATGAAAGTTTGGCTGACTATAAATTTCTTCAGTTTCTCCTTTTACCGTTTTTTAAAGATGAGAATCCACTTTACCCTTGTTACCACTAATTTTTGTGGTCTTTGTTTATTTAGTAGCAGACCTATTTTTTTATTTGGCTGTTTCTTATTTTGATTGCAGCTCTAGGTTATTTTTCTTGCCCTAATTGCACTTTGATAGATTCTGCCTTGTTTTGAGTCTTAGATTTTCTCAGTTTATCCCTGCAGACTTGTGCTACTCATTAAGCATACAGATGGATAAACTTTCATTTCTGCCGTTTTGATTTGTAAGGTTATTGAAGGATTCTAGATAACTGGATCAGCCACGTAAGTCAGTTAATATCATTCCAATTAGTTGTTCTCCTAAAAATTGTTTACTGCTATGCCCCAGAATACGGTCTCTTAAACTGCTGTCAGCTGTCTCATGGGTTTACCCTTGAAACTCTCTTTGCAAGACACCCTAGCATTTTCTGGAGTTTGGTCTGGTTTTAAGTCTGTTATCCTTACACTATGTTTCTGTAACTTCCCTTCCTTATATAAAAAGGTAAACCCACTTTCAATTTTTCAAGTAGCCTACAATAAAATTTAAAATAACAGTTTCTCTATTAATTTCCTCCATCTCTTAAAATGAAGATCTGTGCTGAATAATTAATTTCTTGGCCTGTGAGTATCCTTTGTGTTCTTCTGAATTTCTTATCTAAAAGCACAATATGTACTTCAAGTCTTGCTTTGCCACCAAATTTATTCTTTAAAATCCTTAAAATTCCTGCCCCAAAAAAACCCTCAGCAATTTCCTTCTTTTCATGAGGGTGCCTGAAGTAGACATTTTCTGTCAGTATCCCTTTTCTTTTTCTGTGTATTTTTACTGAAGGGCATACAACAGGCTTTCTATTGAACAGTTTTTTCTTGAATACTGAAGTATTATTTGCATTCTTGATATACCCAGAGAGGAGCAACTTCTTCACTTTCTTCCATGCTTTCTATTCTTAAACCTGTCGTAGTGCTGTGTTTTATCCCACTGATGCTTTTAAGTTGTGGTGGAAACCTCAGGTTCACCCAGTTACGCTCTGTAGTCCTTGCATCTTTGTATAGACACGTTTGCAAAGCTGCTTCATCATTCTTGTTTGTTGTCTCACCTTATAGTTTCTCTTCCAGATTTCAATGATTTATGTAAGTTGAAGTTGAAAAATATTTCAGTTCCCCAGCTCTCCTCAGACTAGACTCTTCTCTGATTTGGCAGGTCAGTGTTGCCATGCTCTTTATTATATAGGTGCTCTCTCTCCTCAGCCAGCTTCTTTTGCAGAATCTCACTTGCCCCGATAACATCCTTTGGGCAGCTGTGCCATTACTGCCACTTCTTGTCTATCCCTGCTTGAGATCTAGTCTAAACCAGTGACACCTTTTGTATCCACAGCTCCTTCATCATGGCTTTTGGAGCCACCACCAAATTTTCTTGGAGTTTTAACTGGCAGCATCCTTAGTGTTCCTGTGGATGAGTGGCACAGGGTAATATTTTAGAAAGCTGTATTGATGAAACAGTACCCAGTGGCAGTTAGAGCAGCCTTACTAACCATTGAGCCAAGGACTTGCAGCTACTGGTCATTTTCTCAGATACCAATGACAAAGAAGCATTTTACGCAGAAGAGCTCATCTCTTTGGTCTACCTGCAACGCTTTTAGAAGCAGCAGCTGCATCAGTACATCTGTATGTAGCTCTTAAACATTTTAATAACTAATGAGTTTTAAGTAGTCTGAACCAGGTTCCTGTTTTAGAATAATTAGGTTCATATATCATGTAAATATGGAGCTCAGAAAAGGAATAATTGAATAACTTCTGTGGCCTATGTAACGTGATCCCTCTCAGCCTCTAACTCTAGTAATGTAAAACTTAGTCTTAAACACTGCCTTCAGTTATATTTCCGTAACTTCATTAAAGCAAGTATGTGCAATGTAGTTCACTACTAGCCTGATGTAAGCTACAAGATACCTACCCTGAATATTTTAGTTATATGTTAAGTGAGAAAATGACTCATCCTCTCTTGATCTAAATTGTTCTCATTGTTCAAAAGATGGAAGAAACCTCTAGAGTCCTCTTATCTCCCACATCCTTTCTCTGCAAATGTTTTGCTTCAAAATGCAAACTTCCCCATGCAAACATAGTCTTAATTAGGCTTATTTGGGAGAAGAATCCCTGCTACATGCCTGCCAGTAGAGACTGCTGAGAAACCACCAGCTGGCTTTGAGGGAGATTATGAGGAGGCCTCAGGGCAATAAACAACAATTTGAACTTTAAAAGACTTCCTCATAATGTAGATGCTTTCATTAATGTCAGTGGGCTTTTAAACTTTTTCTAGTTCAAGGAACATTACAATTCTGCTACAAAGGGATCAGAACCCAAGCAGGAATCTCTGAGGCAGCGTTCCTACTGCGTGAGGCCCGTTCCTCCTGTCCAGGTTGTGCCTTTAATACACAGTGTAGTAATTAGCATTCAGGTCCTCGGTTTACAGATCTTGGGACTTGGACTTCAACGTGACATATTGCCACCAGCAGAGAGTATGTTCAATGGCGTATTAGGTAAAATAAAAAGTAAAGCGCTGAACAAACTCAGTATTGTATGCCATAAAGCTCATAACTGGCTTTTACATCATACTGTGTTTTGTAGTTTTTAAGTCTCTGTCCACAATCCAGGTGAACATTCTCTATTACGGCTGTATTTCTTCTTTTTTATAGGTTATCACAATTGGTAAACATGTTAAAGGATACCATTATATCATTGCAAATCTGGTAAGCATTTTTAATATTTAAAATACCTGTATTATTCATTTTACTGTTTACGGAAACACATCAACTAGTGTTTTGCTTTAAATGCATTTTAGAAAACAGAGAAAAGCTAAGAAATGCGTGTGTTCAGATGGTACTTGTTTTATTGACTGAGTCTTCTCAGGGCTTAAATGCTTCCTGTAATATTCCCATCAATGGGGGCTCAGCACCTTCCGTAGAGCTTCATCCCTTTTGCTACATACTGTAGAAGTAGGGTATGGAAATCAGAAAAATAACTTTCTGCGTTACAGGTTGATGGATTCATTCAGCAAATTGATATTTCTTCTCTTACTTGGAAAGTACTTAAAAGTTCTCGGCTTTCATTCTGCTAGACTAGTGAGTCTCAGCTTTACACATCTTCATTCCTCAGATGTGCTTGGTAATCAGTTTGAATCAATTTTTTCTTGACATAAGTGATCCGACAGTATAGCTAATAGTGTTCTTGAGGGGGGGAAGTTCAGGAAATTCACTGAATTCTGTCAAGGTAACTTTTTTTTTTTTAAAAAAAATGTGTCTAAACGTGAAGGGCTATTTTACTGACATTACAGTCAACAACAGTTATTTACTGAAGCTGAGGAATCTAATCCAATGTTTTTTTTGTAACAGACAAAGCAAGTTCTGCAGGCTTGAATTTTAGTTTTTCTGTTCCAGAAAAGAGTTGTGGGGATTGCATGGTGTGAGTGCCTCTAAATATTTTTTTTTATCATTTATTCTTGGACTGTGATAGTGTTTGATATAAATTCCAGCAGGGCCGAGAGTGCTATAATTTACACTCTGTTTTCCATACCTCTTTGAGGGGCCTGAGGAAACAGAATAACCATAGTATGTCTACTGCGCTTCAAAAATAACCCATCTCCTCCCAACCTTTGCTAAGAACACTTCCCCCCTTCAGGCGGGCAGGATTCTGAGGAATCACGTATATCACTAGACAGGGGCAAAGAAGCATTATACTCTAAAGGCCTCTTTAAAACCAGAACAGTGGGGTTTCATTTTTTTTATTTATTAACTAATTTTTAGGATAAAGAAGTTAAGGTACTGATATTCACAAAGCACCCATAAAATTCTTATAAAATTTGAAAAATCCCCTAACTGTTAGTTGATTGTATTTTGCATTGCAAATGTTGTATAAATAGCATTTTGAGTCTTAAGGGAAATTAACAGTTTAGAAAAATTGCCTAGTGTATTTCGTTATGTTAACTGGTTGCTATTTTAGCCATTGCTATAAGTTTGTAACAGTAAGCCCATAAGATCTAAAATTTACTGAATCTTGTATTGTTAAGCTGTTTAACATCATATTTGCTTCCTACAGACTTATACAGTTTAAATGCAAATTTTGTAGATCTTTTGTATAATATAGTATAAAATATATATGGTAATGATTTTTAAACTGTGTTTTTCTCTGTCAGAGAGGAAACTTATCTAGTACTTGTTCATAGGCCATCTTCTTCACTGGATCTACATTCTTTCTTCTTTTCTTGACTGTAATAGTGTGCTCCTCCAGTCTGATCAGTCAGTCAAGAAACTGATCTATTTTAAGAATAAAACATGCTGACAGATGGAGAAGAGGTCATATTATAAAATGAATGTTCCTGTTCAAACATCAAGCTCACAATAATAAACTGAAGCTCACAAGCTCACAAAAAAAACCTGAAGAAAGTTTTGTGATCCCTGTAGAAGTGTCTGTATTAGCATGTATTAGCATGCAGCAACACATCATTGATGAGTGTCATTAATATGCAATAATTAAAGAGCACCTCGTATAGCAATTGTAGCAACTTCTGATCATGTGGTCTGAAGTTGCTGCTTCTTTTTATGTCCACTCAGAGCATTTATTTAAACTGAAGTGTATGTAATCAGTATTTAATGTAAATTAATTTGTATGATTATTTGGGACAAGTTAAAACAGAACATGGAGAACAAAACGTATGTACTGTTTGCAAGACTGAGAAGTAGTTCTTCATACTGGAGGGAGGAGGCAGGGGATGGGACGTCCTTCCACATGCTTTAGTGTTCCTAAGAGGACCCAACAGTGGCTGTAACTATTTCTGGCTAAAACTTGCTTGCCTGACTTACTCATGTCAGTGTTCCCTTTCTCACTGAAGCAGTTCCATTGAAATTAACAGGATTGTTTAGGAAACTAAGCATGGCAAGGACAGATCCACTCAGCTCTTGCTCTGTAAAGGTATATGTCTAGTGAGCAACAAGAGGCATTGCTGGCTGGCAGAGCTGATGGCTTAATCCTGGCACACCAGGATTTAAACTTGGATCCTGTTTGAGGAAATTGTTGGCTTACACTTCTCCAGTAGAAGTCATATGGTAACTCTTTATTTGTATATACTATTGAGAGATCTGCCAAAACTGTTGGAATAACAGACGTAATGTTTTCTGTGCCCAGGGATTTACCGATGGAGATTTGTCCAAAATTCAGTTTGGAGGAGCTAACGTCTCAGGATTTCAGATAGTTGACTATGATGATCCTCTAGTGTCAAAATTTATACAACGTTGGTCAACGCTGGAGGAAAAAGAATATCCTGGTGCACACACTAGTACGATTAAGGTATGTCTTACATTTGTTTTAACCATGACAGGTGTACAGGATAGGAGGGAACTGGTATAGAAGGACAAGAGACAGAGAAAACCCTTCAAAACTAGCAGTGCCAACACAGTTTTATATTTCTCTGGGGTACTTTTAACGTTCTCTTTCATAAGACTAGTTTAGCAAAGATACTGCACTGTCAAAAATGTCTAAGACAACTTCGGGTTTTCTTGTGTCACTGTAACTCTGCACCTGACAGCTTGTTAGGTAATTGTTTTGGATGTGATGATATATTAAGTATCTACTGACTTTTTTTGGTTTTCATCATTCTCTATGTTTGAAATGTTTTAAAGGCAAATATGCAGTCGTATGTAGGCTTCCAGGGAGCACAGATCTCGTGCTTCCTGATACAACATAATCTCCCAAAGAAGTAGTAAGACAGTTGCTTTGAGACAGATGCCTAAATTTTTAAAATGAAATGTTATGCCTGTGATACAGAATCATGGTCTGGTTTCAGGCCTGAGTGACATAAGATGTGACATGGGGCAAGCAGTTAAACGTCCTTACCTCAGCTCTCCCTCTGGATAAAACCAGGATAACAGTACCTTCTTACCTTCTGTAACCATTATGAGGGTCAGTTAGTGCTTGCAAGACTTTAAAAAAAATAATGCTATTTTAATGCTAAATAATTCTTCTTTCAAGTAATACAGTCAGAAATTTTATTAAGAATGTGTATACTTAAATAACTCTAAAACGACAGATAGAAGACAGATAAATGGCAAATGTTTTAGGCATAACATTTTTGGTACTACAGTTTGAACATGAAGCATATTCTTGATTTATAATGAGATGCATAAGAAGTTTCAGGAAGGAACAGAAGAACCATTTTTGAAATTCTTGGAACAAAAATCCTTTAAAGCACGCAACCTTCATTTAAAGTAAAAAATAAAGTTTGTAGGTTCCTTTTTTCTGAGGTCAAATTTGGGGGTGAATCAGTCAAAGCTAAGATTTGTCTGGGTTTTTTTGTATTTTAAAATCTTTGTGACAGAATAAGTGAATTTCTCCTTTGAACTTTGACAATATAAACTAGTGCCTGTCATGCCTTTAAATACATGTAATATATGTATTGCTTTCATTTAGGCAAAAGGGAAAGGATGTGGCTGTAGGTGATTAATACAATTCTTCTGTCTCTCTGATTCTTGAGTGTCCAAATCTACCTGCCTACCTACCAATGTTGCAGAATCAGAGTCTGGAAATAATCACAGTTAAATGAATGACTAAAGTAAAAAAGTCTAACTGAAACTAAGATGCAGTTTTTCTCATTGATAGAAAAATAAATCGGTGGGACACAGTGCTAAGGGTTCTGGTACTTCTGGTATTAGTTACAGTAGGGGGGAAATTGCATGTGTGTTAGATAAGATGAAGTGGTTGCAATGTTTTAGTATAGCATCGAAACCTCTAACTTTGTCACAGGTATTCCGTTTATTTCTTCCTTGATAGGTCCCTTCAATTCTGCTAGAAATTCAAAGGGTTGAAGGACAGTACTTGGAATATCTTATGTTTTTGGGGTTAAATTCAATGAAAAAGGCTGATCTGTCTTCCTTTATATATATAGTCTGACCGAGGAGTATACAGGATTGTACTGATATTCAGTCCAGAGACTGAGACATGTAAAACTATCAGATAATTTATAAATGGTAGAGGCATTGATAGGTGGAAAAACGTGGATGTATATTGCAATGTTTGCAGATTGGTTGTATCAGTTGCAGTATTTCTTTGTGTACCTTTCTATCTCTTGCCCTTATACACATATTACTTGTCATTTTTGCCTGCCATTACATATAAGGACAGAGATATGTCACATTTCATTCCCGTCCTTGAGGGAGCTAGAGGCAGGGCAGAATCATAGAAATCATAGAACAGGGCAAGAAAGGTCTTAGAGCAGTCAGTCACCCAGCCCATCCTCGCTGCCTGGAGGCAGGATCAGATGTACCTGTGCAGTTCCTGTGGATAGTGATTTCACAGCTTCCCCAAGTGTTCTATTTCAAAGCTTAAATAGTCTTATTTTCTTGGTTTTGTCTAACCTAAATCATCCATTATGTTGCCTAATGCATTACACCTTTATCTGTTTCTAATGGATATGAGGAAGTTCTGTCCTTCTGTATTTAAAGATGGCTGCCATATTTGTCCTTGATTTCCTTCCTGCTAAACTAAATAATCCCTTTTCCTTTGAATTTTCTGCTCTCAGATCCTGTTTGTCATTTTGCTTTGAAACCTTTCTAATTGGTACCCGTTGTCTTTGAAATGCCAGACTGGGTACCGCACTGCATCTGAATGCTGTGCTGTAGAAATCAAAATAATGGCTTCATGTATCTCAGAGACAGTACTCTTTTCAGGGATTCCTTTTGTGTTACTCTTCCCCACCCCCCCATTTCCACCCCCCTTTTGTAAAAAAAAAAAAAATTCTTCCCCTTCCCCCCATTTGTTGAAATATATTTATCATGAGATACACGCTAACATCTAGATCTCTTTCTGCATTGCTTTTCTGAACTGCTGCCAATTTAGATGGTCTCATACCATATCTGTGCACTTGATCATTCCTTTAAAGTACCGGATTTTTCTTCTGTTGTTGTTGAATTGCATTCCCTACCTGTCCTTTGTGAACATGCCATTCCTTTCTGTATTAATACTTTAGCCATGTTGGTTATCCTTTGCTTCTTGGAATAGTATATCAATATCTAACTTACTGAGCAGGTTAACTCACTCCATTTGTTCCTCCCATGATCTTATGAACAACCTTTCTCCCCTTTTGGGTTTGAGGCAGTTATCTGAATTGTCTGTGGTTATAAATGAGCTTTTGCCACTAGTTCCCATGGAATCCAGGAAGCTGTCCTTGCAAATTCTGCATGAAACAGATAGGAAGGCTAATAGAAGCCCTGTATTACTAGCACAGAAATGGGAGGAGGTTACATGCCCCAAGCAGGTTATGTTATCCCTGGGATTGGAAATGATACCTCATTGCAGGCAATGGCTTTGCAGCTGTGCTGTATTATCTTGATTTTGTAATCCAAAAGGAAGTGTACATTCATTTTACATTACAAAGTGCAAGTCAATGGAATATGGCTGAGTTGGCTTGACAAGACCTATCACAGCATCCATGTATAGTCCTGAAAACTGAGAAAGACACCTCTTCTAAGAAAAAGTACATTTCAAAGAAATGTGCCCTTCAAGAAAGGAAAACATTGTTGAAAACCTGTTCCACAAAGGCCCAGAAGAGGACCGAGATCAAATTGTTTTAAAAGTGTATCTTCAGAATTTATAAAACATTAATTATAAGGAAATGCAGTCTTGGGATACAGATGAGAAGAGACACTCATTTGTTGCTGCACTGTACCTGTGCTGATAAAACCCACAAGATTTAAAGATTAAGCAAGACACTTAAAATAGTGCTTTGCTGTCTGTTTAAAAAAGGTCTTATCTTTCAGAGGTAAAGCTGATATATTGTTTACCTCTGATAAATTTAAAATATATCTGTTGCAGCTGAGGTAGTTACCAGTCTCTGCATGCAATTCTAGAAGAGTTAATAATCCTGGTAAACTTCTTTGTAAAGTACCAAACAAACCTGCTTTTAAAAGTACAAAGGCTTAATAATAAGAGGCTGAAATTCCCTTTTGACCCACTATTGTGTATTTACAAGTATTGCTGGGCTTTCTGAGCCTTAGTCTTGTGTCAGGCTGTTATGTCCAAGGCAAACCTTTTGCTGTTTGGAAGGACACTGAAGGACAGCACACCCATTCACATCCAAATGTTCCAACTTCCTAATCCAGTCTGTTTGGGGACAGCCTTTTGTATAATTCCAGAAAGAAGCTCAGTTTGTTCCTCTTGAAAGCTAGTGAGGTGTGATAAGTTGTACTGGGTTTGCATGGCAAGGGTTTGGTAGCAGGGGGACTACAGGGATGGCTTCTGTGAGAAGCTGCCAGAAGCTTCCCCCATGTGCGATGGAGCCAATACCAGCCAGCTCAGACGGACCCACCGCTGGCCAAGGTTGAGCCCATCAGTGATGGTGGTAGCACCTCTGCGATAACATGTTTGAGAAGGGGAAAAAAATATCTGCATGACACAATTGTTTGCCTTCATCAGTTTCATATTTTGAAGTCTCTTTTTATAGTCATCTAGTCTTTTAGAAAATTATCACAAAATCTATTTTTTCAAAGATAATGTGATTCCAGAATTTGAAGTGTTTGCGTAGTACTAAACAGTGTGTTGTTTATGATAAAATTGCAAAAGTTGAAAACTGCCTATGTGAAAGTGTAAGTCAGGAAGAGTGAAGCTTGTAATTGAAAGCTGATGGTTTAACTCCACTAGTGCTGCTTTACCTCAAGGATGGAATACAGAGAACCTGCAGAGAAATACAGAAGTACTTATTTACCTTGTAGAAATAATTAAAATTGAGATGACTCACTGATAATAGGAACAAAGAAGAGAACAGTGAAAACGCTTCTTCAAACTGAAAATTCAGAAAACATTTGGTCTAGATATAGAAGATAAAGCAAACGTACATTATTTGTACACAATACCTTCATTTTGAGGCATTCCTCTTATGATTGCAGTATGCTGGAAAATGTTTTTATAATACCAGGCATTTTAATAAAAATTATAGTTGATACTCTGTTGCAATTGCTACAGTATTAGTAGAAAAATATGATTGATTATGCCTGAATTCAAGTAGATTATAATGATTTATAAATAAAATCTTTAAAAAATTAGTTAATTTCAGTATTTATTATGTGATTTAATCAGGAAATGAACTGGGGGTGGGGTGGCTGGGGTTTTTTTATTATTTTTTTATTAAAGTGCCCTTGTAAAAACTGTAGATATGTGAATTTTTTCTGCCTACATTTTACAGTTGTCATGTTTTTGTTTCCTGGGCATAAAAAATATACAACTAGCAGTTGGTGTTCCAGGTACCTGGTTTCACTGGACTTTTGAATCCCAATATTCAACCTTCTCTAATTGCAAAAATATATATGAAAAATATGGATGTAAGAAAATTCAGTGTTAAAAGTCTTACTACTTTTTTAATAGCTTAAGGCTTTTTTGCATAAGCAGTCACTCATTCCAGCATAGTTGGTTTGTGTTTGGTTTGGTTTTTTTTAAAGAAGACTCAATTAACGAATGGAACATTTAGTCTGTGCAAGCAGTGGGTGGTTTGAGGCAGTATCTGCAGATTTGTCTCAGATGTACGGAGAGCCTATTGACCCAGATCCTTTGATCCTGCAAGTGAAAGTGGCTGTACTGTGCTAAAGCAACAGTATTTGCCAGACTTAGAAAACTACAGAGCCAAATCCTGATGTCCCTACGCAGCTCTGTTTCTTTGAATTTGAATCTACTTATTCTTAGTAATGGTAAGTGTCTAAGGAACTTCAGCCAACAAAGTGGATCTCTCCTGCCTGTTTTCCTGGGAACTCTTTATCACTTTTTTTTCAATTGGCAATTCACCTGAATATAGTTAATAGAAACAGAAGAGAGCTGCTATTCCTTCGTGCTCCATGTGTTCAGCAAGATGAGGCATAGCTCTGGCTTCACCAAGGCCAATGTCGTTTAGGACAGGAGAGCTTGGTGGAGCAAGGGGGATAAGAGAAGTGGGGGGTGATAAACGAAGCTGAAAGTAGTAGTAGTAGGAATGTGTCAGTCAAAAAAAAGGGGTTGGCAACAAGGGGAGTCTGCTGGGATATAGGTGAAAGGCACAGAAGGGTGGTGGCAGCTCGGAGCTGGGGAGGGGTCGGTCTGTATGGGGGGAGTAAGGGAGGAGGAGAAGCACTGAGCATCGCTTACATGAACAAGGAGAGGAGACACCGAGGGTTACTGCTGGGGCAGGGCTGGTACTGGAGACCAGTCCAAGGGGGTAGCTGCCCTGTATAGCCAATATGGGGTGGCACAAAAGCAAACATGGAGTGTTGATTAGTGTCTGACGGTAACTATTTCTTGGTAAAACCAGCAGCCTGGTAAGGTTGGTGTATTCAATTCTGTTAGCATTTGACTTGGAATTAGATCAGAGCAGACAGGAGGAAGTGTTTCATCTTGAGACAAAAGGCAGATACTTGTGCTGGTTGGGGTACGTGAGAATTGATAATGAAAATGATTTAGTTTTGGGTGGTTATCTTTCTTCTTAAATGTAAGACTTAAATAATTGCCATTAGTTTTAAATGGCAGGTTTGGGAAATCTGTAGAACTGCAACATGTATGATAACTCAGATCGTGGGTGGTTTTTTTTCCTCCGCCCCCGTAAGTGGATTTGTGCAAGATGTATTGTAATACCGAGTCCAGGTACACCTCCTACAGATTGTTACAGAGAACGGTGATGATCCAGAATATATTAAAACCAAATTAAAAGATCACTTAGTGTGGCTTTATTTAATAGGCTAGTCAGAAATTCAAATCTAAAGAATCTTTGTATTAAATTCCAATTTGGAATACTTTCTGTTGTAGTGTTGTTCAGCTTCTAGGGTAAATAATTTATTTCCAATAATCTATATAGGACTTTCTGTGGACTATGAGTAAAACAATACAGCTGAAGAGCCTAATGTAATTTTCAGGTTCTTACTATTCATGTAAGTATTGGTCATTTTATAAACCAGAATTATTTAATCTCTAAATTCTCTTCTACCATTTTCAGTAAATGCACCAACCATTAATTATTCTACTAGAAAATTATCTAAATACATTTTTATGATCATCTCAATAACTTTGTCTTGGTTAAAAGCTTAAATTTAAGGTATTTACCATCATTAATAATGCTTGGATGGCCATTTTTATCATAAAAAGAGCAGACATTTAAGACTATTTCAGTAAATATTTTAGTAAAAGCATTTTATATTTTAAAATTTATATCTGCTGTAAGTCATATGCTTATGGATTTATGGCTAACGTTAACTTTTAAAGAGGAAGTGACTTTTGTGATAAATTCCTGTGTTCTAAAGAGATTCAAAGTGTATTTTTAGGGTAAAGCAGTGAAAAAAAGAAAAACACCCCCCCACACAAAACAGCAAACAACTACCACCCAAAAAAAGAAAACCAAACCACAAACCCACCACTTTAAACATTCATACTAGTTCTTTCAAATCCATTTCTTACAGCATGATTTTAACAGGGAAGTTGTTTGTCTTCCTATTTGTATGTTTTATTCTCATCTACTGCTTTAAATTTCCCTGCTTGGTCTGTTTTCACTGTTACAGTCACAGGCTTCAGGTTTTGCTGCTGTATCCCGCTGATTTTATCATGGTGAGGAGCAACATACTTTTCTCTAGCTTAGCCTTGAAGAAAAAGGTTTTTACGTATTCATAGGGTGACAATTTAAAAAGCATATGTTCTTTGTGTTTACAGTAAATTAAAGGTGATTTTTATCATCAGTGGCATTGCTGTTTTGCAAGTGCATTCAGTTTAAAGTTAATTACACAAATAATTGTAAAATCTTATTTATTTTGTCAGTATGTGTATCTTCCACAGGCAGTGGCATAGATCAGAAAACAACATCTTTTGTTTTACGGGTGAAATGCTGTGGGTTCATATCCAAATAATTGTTTTTATTATTTCTGTCAAGCTCTGTGGATTCAAATCCAAGTAATTGGGTTTAATTTTTTGTCAAGCTCTGTGTTTTTTGGAGATAGAAAGTTCACCAGGACTAAGCTTTAGGTTTGAGGATTAGGAGGGTTTAAAAAGCTTCCGGGAAAATGGAAAAGAATAGGTCAAGAATTAAGAGAGTTCATAAGGAACTTAATAAAAAGAAGTGAGTTTAGGCTAGTAAACTTTTCAGCCATTGAGTAATGACTGGATATTTTAAGAAGCTCCGTGATTTGAGGTTCAAAGAAGTTGTTACACAAATATAGTGAATGTACAATTCACATTTGTGCAAATATGGAAATTATGATTAGAGTTGTTTCTGCCTTTATCAGAAGGAGAAATTAGGTGTTCTGATTTATTTAGTTTTAATTATTTAGGCTTTTTTCAGAGGGAGGAGGAAAGGTATAAGGTAGAGTAAGAAGATACAGTGTGAAGATTTGCTTTAAGAGCTACTGTACTTCTCTTGTTTTCATACCTGATATTATTCTTTCTCATTAAGAAGTGTTTAAAGGAAAGATGTGTTTGTATTGCAGCACAGTATGACAGATTTAGAAAAAAAGACTACAGTTGTGAACAGTTTTCTGGTTTCCTTGTTTTGTTTTTAATACTAGCATGCAAGCTGCCATGTTTTTTTAAATGGCACTGGCTAGGAGAGCACCTTGCAGACCTTGGTGTCTGCTTCAGTATTTCACTGATTTTTAATTGCTTATACATGATTATTGGAGCAACAGCAAAATAAAAGCCTTGTCCAGCAGTGCACTGTGCTATGCCATCATTACTGAACACTCTCTGAGTGAACAATATTGAGTAGTCTCACCAGCTGTGCACTTCGGATCCATTTGCCATGATCAGCAGAAGCTGAGGCACTTCTGAAAGCATCTGTCCATCTTTCTGTGGGCACGGGTGGTTTAGTTGAAACAAAGGCGAAAGGATTTTGAAGATTGTGGGACATGGCAGAGATCTTTGCAATGCATTTTAGAAAATAAACGGGGCACAATGTTAGGTTAATTTGGCCTTCTGAACAATGGAAGGGATAAATTCCCACACAACTTTGCTATTAGCACTCCTGAAGGAGTGTAAGACATGCATGCTGACTTTCTGTTCTTTTGAATGGAAAAAGGTCTGGAACTTCAGGAGGTCCATATGCGGGTGCCATTAATAAGATCTGGCATTGTTCTGCTTCCTCCTGGAAGACAGAGGGTTTACTTTGTTGCTAAGACTTTTGTCCAGATCTGTAATTTTTTTCTTCTCTGACTTCTTTCTCATATTTTGAGGAAACATCTGTTTCACAGTACTGTTAGCTCTTCTTTTTTGCTATTGCATTACATCTCATGGAAGACCAAAGTACTTTAAAACCTCTGTCCTGAGTGTAAAATGAAGAAAAGAAGAAAAAGAGGGGAGGTGGAAGGTACCTGCACTCGTTTTTTCTGCTGAATTAGCAGCTCTGATGACTATAGTGAGAAGAGTGTTCTTCTGGTTTGGAAGTAATCTGGAGGGAGGAATTACAGTCCAGGAATCTCCTTCCTGTTAGACTGGCAGGTGAAGTAGGTAGAAAGGCCGAGCACCTTGGGGTTCCTAAATCTTGTGATCTTTGCTATAGTCAGTTTTGAAAGGAGTGAAAGAAGGTCGCTTTCCGTATAAGTACCCTGCAGTGGAAGTGTCAGGATAATTCAAGTGCCCTGTTCTTGCCAGCATCTGCTGGACCTGCTATGAACATGTCTTTGTAATAGGCATTAGGCTTCCTGGGATGTAGATCAGGCAGGAGCGTAGCTGATGGGCTAGAAACCAAAGCTGTTCTGGGTGTGACCAGAAAGCAGCACTTCTAAACCAAACAAGGAGATACCTGAAGAGCATAAACACATCACAAAATCAGCAGGTTTTCGTAAATTTTTCTAAGGTGTCAGGTTGCTTTAAGGCATACTTTGCATCTGCCCAAAACATTATGATGTTTCAGAGGAAAAATACCTATTGTTTGTTTAGCTCTTTTGTGCACACAGAATGCTTGATTTACATTTAAATAAAGGCTATCATCAAAATGTAAGTCAGTCAAACTCTATAATCTTTGGAAACAACATTTAATAAAGATAGTATATTTGTTAAGGTAAATAGGGCTTGATCTCGAACTCCCTCTTTACTGAGATTAATTTAAAAAAAAACTTTTTTAAAGGTCCGGTCATTTTACATTTTATTAATTTCTCGTCCCCTTTTAGTCAGGACCAGGACTGTTATAAAAAAATGTACAAATAATCAGTTGATATTTCCAAATGTATTGCATATATATGCGATTATTTTCAGCTGGAAGCAAGTCTGTTGTAAAGGCTGCCATTTTTCACAAGAGCTTAATTCCGTTATAAACATCAAAGAGGAATAAGCTGGAGTTCAGCCTCTCCTGGGCTCCCCGACCTCTGCCTCCTGTGTCTGGTGTTTTGAAACATGCCCATAGGTAACGGAGATGCATGCTCCTGTGCTTAAAGTCCATTTGCGTTTGAATGCAGCCAGCCCAACGTGCTGCTTCATACAGGCTCCCATTCATGCTAATGCCTGCACAGAACAAATGAGAACAATGTGTGATTATGGGCACAATTAAAAGCCATCTGGATTTACAATGACATTTAGTGTACAACATCTGACAACGACTCTTATTTCTATTGGAAGTAACAATTTGCATTCCTGTGCTCTGTCCTGACAGTATGCAGAGCATCACAGGAGATCCTGAAGGAGGTAGTTTCCTACCAATTAGTGAATTTTCCGCTGTTTCATCAGACCGCTTTTCAATGTTTTCCAAAGTGTGTAATACTATCCATTCCGAAATAGCCTCCAGATATATTAATTAAAGACAGACCCTTAAGAAATAGGTGCTTGACTTGCACTAGTTTGACTACATGGAAAGTCACAAGAGGTAGTTACCTAATTCCTTTACTAGTTCTTGGCACATAAATTTGTCTCTCATTCTTTTTGCTTGCGGGTTTATATATGTATGTACCTATTTTTTTATCAAAATCAATTTTTTTAAATGTATAAAATATAAAAATGTAGGAGTGCTTCTATATATACAAATCTCTAGCAGGTACTTCTGAAATTACAAACAATTTGACAGAGTTTTGTGAATATTTTGACCAAAAAGTGCAATTATATACAAAGTACTATGAAAAGACAGTTTTGCTTTAGTGATAACTTACTAGTGTTCAAGTAGGGAAATACTTTGCTGTGGGAAAAATGCACGGAATTCATATGAGAGATTTTATTGAATATAATTATCAAAGCAAAATAAAGCTGTAACATATTAAAACAAGGGACTGTTTGATATCCCAATTTAGTCTGTGTATAGTGTAGTGAAGTATTACAAACAAGGTAAAAAAAATGTGTAGTGAACCACTGGAAAAATATTACTAGTATAGAGCAGTAAGCTGAATATTTAATATACTCACAACCTACAAGGACATACAGTTTGTATCTTCACTGCATGTGATGTACATTTGTTGGTACTAAAGTATATTTAAATTGTTTAAATCTAAGGAAAAATGCTAAACTTTTGCTTATACCTATTGATTCTACTCACCTGCTCTTGCAACAAAGAACATTTCCTGTATTACTTCTCTTTGAATCTTACCTCTCTCTAAGGGAAAACGTTTGTATGTGGTTTTAGACCTCTTTTCTCTTAACCTCTGTTGGTGACACAGTGTCCCTTCTGCTATTCCAATAACAGCCCCCACACATGGTGAGGAACATTCTCCTGTGCCTCTTTCAGACTGATTTCAGCCTTCTTGAACAGCGTTTCACCTGGACGTGCCGTTGTGGCAGAGGTCTCCCTAGTGTCTCGTATACTAGCAGGGCGTTCTTTGACTGCTGGTACAGTCTGCCCAAAATACCCTGTTACTGTGTTTGTATTTCTCGCTGTTGTGTTAGGTTAGGGCTGAATGGCGAATTCATAGTCCCCTTGAGTGGGTTTAATTCAGGTTTAGTGTGTCTATGGCACAAACATATGTATCTAAGCTGACCACCCTCGACTCCTCCAGTAGTCTCGGAAGCCACTGGAGATCAAATTAATGACATCTAAGGCATGAGTCATTTCATCTTAAAGGAGGTGGCTAACAGGTCAAATGAAGCACACCTTAAAACGCTTGTTTCTCTTCTCTGGCTGTAAAAGAAACAATTAGTACGTCAAGGATAGATTTAGACATTGGAGATATTCCAATCCAGAAAAAAAAATCAACTTTTTTTTCTTCTTTTTTTGCATTTCTCTCTTCCACTGCCCAGGTATGTTCTTTTAATGTTGTATTTTAAATCTCTAAGCATATCTCTCAACTTTGTCTTCAGCACAGGGACAGCATTGGGTTAAATGCAGGACTAACAGGCTAACATTACATCTTTTTGTAATACCTTACAGCTTTAAAATACATATACAAAAAAAATCTTTTGCTTCTGGTGGTGTCTCGTGCAATTTCATCTTCAGAAGATCCAGTTACTGGTTGTACAAAATAGGGTACTGGGCTTTTTAGTTAAGGATTTCTGGTATCTTCTCAATTACTGGAAAACAGCTAAAGTTAGAAAATTCAACATCCTGCCAGTTTTTCTTGAACAGTGCATGATTAATATCTTCTGCTTAGTCTGGGAGGACTTTGGTTTTACTTTTCAAATTCATCTTTGCAGTTGCAGCTTACAAATTTTATTAAGATCTATAGTACATTATAAATCTAAGTGGTTTCTCTTCTTGGCAATTAGTGCATTTATTTATTTAGAGAGAATTATTTTCATATGACGTGCGTGCAATCCGTGTTTCATAGCAAATAACATGAAGTTCTTAGGCTCTTCAGTGCATTATATTATAGTTCATAACCAGCTTATTATTATCGTAATTCTAGAAATACGAGAAGTGAGATTATTTTTTGCCTATTCTTTGCCATGTTTTAATTAATACAGGTGATTCTGTAGGAAGTATAGGTTAGTACTTAGCCATTTTGTATTAAAGTTGCTGATTTAATCACGTAAAGTTGAAAGGAAGTGAAGTTAGGAGGTTTACACTGCTGTAAAACTAGTAGGCTGTAAGAGCCCATCCCACTTCCACAGAATAATATTCCAAATAGTGCTCCCACTTATTTTAATAGTGCAGATCAGGATGTGGATGCATCTCCAGTATAAAACAAAGTGAAGGAGGACAGAGCTAATGAATCCTTGAACTTAGGACAATTTTATTTGTTACACAGACACAAACACACACAGCCACCCCTCTGCACAAGCAGGTTGTCGGGCTGTCACTTCTTGTTTATGGCAACGAGTTCACTTTGGTTTAGTTTGTCAGCTTGACATCTATTCATTAAGCTACGGATAGTTTTAATGAGCCCCATGAAGGTTATTAGGAGCTGAAAGTGTATGCAGAAAAAAGCAGTAAGAAATAATGCATGGGCTGTTTGCTTTCATGGCATCTCCAACAACACGAAGGTGTAAGATGCTTATAAAAGATCTTGAGATCCTTAGATTAAGGCAGACTTAAACTAAATTAAAGCATGTGGACTTTATGTATATGGTGATGTGTATACACGTACAGATATATATTGGTAGACAAAGCCCTACACAAACTGAATATATGACTGAGTTGTGAATATTCAGGCCAGTAATTACTTACTATAGAGTTAATATTCTTGAGATGATGCATTAAACATATCCCAATAACCAAATGAAACAGAATAACTGATTTAGATAGCACTGTAATATCTCAATTTCAAGCTCTTATTTTCTCTGCTACCTAAAGTATGTTTTGGTGGTTAATGTCCGTGCTGTATCCGAAGTTTCTTAAAAATGCTAGTGTGGAGAAATATGTTTCTGTACTGCAAAAAGCTACACTTAAAGAAACATTGCTTGTCAGTCCTAAATAAATGAGTCCGGGTCCTTTCCCTTCTCTCTGTTACCTTCTCTCCTCGTCCTGACATCCATGTCCACCACTTAATCACTGGTACTCCAGTAGTAGCAAGTAGTATCGGCTCCAGCCTGTCTTTCACTTCATTCTTCTGCTGTTCTGATCCCTTTAAAGATTTCCATACAAGTCACTGAGAGAACTTTCTTGAGAAGATTCATATTAATCACCCAGTAAGTTTTATATATATGAAAAAAAAGAGTTCCACCTTCGTTTTCTTCCTTTCCAAGGTCTAACAATTGCGTACAGAAATGACCTCAATTCAGGAGCCTGCCTTGGTTACAAGAGCCTTCTGCATGACTTGATCTACCTAATTAAAATTCTCATTAAAGTCTGAGCCATTGAAGCAAAGAGCCAATATATCATTTCTCTCTGCTTTATAGTTTATATATTTTCAGCATCTAATAGCCTTCATAGGGATCATTGCATTCATTCATAAGGCTGTAAGAAGTTATATTCTGGCCCATATTTCCAAAACTGTCCCTTATATTTGACATAATTGCAGTGGTTTGGGCTCATAAAGCCCATACAACAAAGTCCTTGGTGTATGTGCACGTGTGGTTTCTGTTGAGTTCATTAGTCCAGCGACTGAAGAATTTTACATCTTAAGATAACCGCTTTTGACTGCTTAGCGCCAGTTCTGATGCATGCAGTCACAGGATTCCTCCCTGATGGCTCAAAAGTTGTAAAGCTCCTTAAATTGTGTCAGACTAGGAACATGGGGCTCTTCCTCACCAGTACTGCTCTTTGAGGGGCAGTACTTCTTCCAGACGTCTCCGCCCAAAATGTGGTTTTGCATGGTGTTGACAAGGTATTGCACACTTGAAAATAGCTACCCCTGAGTTTTTATATTTAACAAATAAGTTAAGCACACATATATACAAGTGTATGCTGCTTGCATTGTTGTGTATGTATGTGGGAGGAGATGGAGCCTAGAGATCTGTATATAAGTGCATCTCTGTGAAGAGTGTAATCAGAGGAACAGTTGCTTATTTTTAGAGGCTAAATCAACTTAAATAGTGGATTTTTATTTTTTTTTTTTGTCTTTCACCTCCATGGAGTTCCAGCCATATCTGCACACAGAAACGTGTCACACTTGTAGTGATAAAGAAATGTAATTCATACTGAAAACAGTTGTAAATCCTTCAATGTAGATTTATTAGCACTGCCTCTAACCGTTTTGATGGAGAACACTTCATTAGTTTGTATAAATGCCCCTCAGAGGGTAGTGACCTCCAAACTAAAGAAAAACTGGTCTGAATTCAAGTATATCTTTTTGTTTTTATTTTTAATGTTTCTGTGTTTAAGGGATTAGCAAAGGTATGGGAAGGTATAGTGAACCCGAAGCTGGTTTTTTAATTAAATATTTTCACTTCTTTTCAGTATACATCTGCTCTGACCTATGATGCTGTTCAAGTGATGACAGAAGCTTTCCGTAATTTGCGTAAACAGAGGATTGAGATCTCCAGAAGAGGAAATGCTGGAGATTGTCTTGCAAATCCAGCTGTACCCTGGGGTCATGGTGTAGAAATAGAAAGGGCATTGAAACAGGTAGCTTCCCTGGAGTGAATGCTGGAATGAGTGCATGTGTGAAGTTCTCTATAAATGCTTGAAATAAAGCTTGCAGCCTCCTAACCAGCCTGGATCTGGCTGGGAATAACGTGGAACTGAGCTCCTCAGGAACGTGTCTCATACTAAGATAACATATTGTGTTTGGAAAAGAGTCTAAACTGGATATTTTTGAAATAGCAGTAATCATTGATGGAAATACAAAATGCATTTTCTAAAAAAGAAACAAAACTTAATTCTTCTACTACTTTCATCTTCGTCTATATAGGTTCAGGTGGAAGGTCTAACAGGAAATATAAAGTTTGATCAGAATGGAAAGAGAATCAATTTTACAATAAACATCATGGAACTCAAAAGTACTGGTCCTCGGAAGGTAATTTGAATTGTCTTACAGTGTCTTTAAAGGTTTTATGGTGCTAAGCAACAGGTTAAGGTAGGTAGTGAAACACTACAGATTAATTAAAGCATGAGTTGTGATAATATTTATCCATAGGTGTATTCCACAACCGTCTTGCAGAACAAAGTAAAAATATGTATTATTTCTTTCTAACCAATACAAGTTGTTCTTTCTGGTAAGTACTACATAAGAATATTTTTTCTTTCAGTTTTGTGGATTAAACTTTTTGCTTTCTGATCTGAATTGCTAAATGTGAGCCAGTATTTGGGGAAATATGCTTCTGAATGACAAATGCCGAATCAGCTTTTCAGCGATGTTTCTTTAAATGCGATTATCTTTCTGCTCTAATTCCAAACCTTTCAGGAAAAGCCAGTTTCTCATGTCTTCCAAATTGGGAGTATTTCGTAACCTGTTCAATCGTACAGTGTGTGATGCTGATACTAAAACCTGTTAATATGTGAATAAAAATGGTATACCTGTGTTAGATAAATTAATGTGAACAAATATTATTAGTTCAATCCTTTTATTATCTGTTATAGTCTTTAACTCTATAAATGGAAATATTTACACTGGTAAATCCATAGCTAAAATAGTTTGTAAGCTTAAATTGAGGGTATAGCAATAATATGTTTCACCTTTTCTATGAAAGTTCATGTTCACTAGTGTCTGTGCATCCTATAAACTCTCTTTAGATTGGATATTGGAGTGAAGTGGACAAAATGGTTGTGAATCCTCTTGATGGCCCTCTTGGAAATGAATCTTCAGGACTAGAGAATAAGACTATTATTGTCACCACTATTTTGGTAATTAACCTCATATTTTGTCAGAAGACAGTCTGTCCTACAGTGATTTGTTTCTCGTCATTGTGTTAGTTTAAATATACTGTCTTTTTATTATTTGAGGTTGTGACCTGTTACTCATTATGATACATAAATAAAATGTGAACATTAAGGAAATGTGCTTCAGTATGCAGTTTTATTGTGTAGAAGAAAAGTTGTCATTGATTTAACATTCTAGAAAACTAAAATTTTCAGACCTGAAAATGGAAATTTAATACCTGCTTTCAAAGGAGAGGTGCTTTGTCTGAGAGCAGAAACATAGTTTTAGAGAACAGATTTTGCCAAACAGTGAAGAGACTGGTTCTTATGTTTCAGAATTATAGCTACTGTGGATTGGTGAAGTGTAAAATAAAACATTAAAAGTTGTATTCTAGTTGTCTAGAAAATTAACATCACGTACTGCCACAGAACAGCATGTTTCCGGAAGTTACACAGCTTCTTCACCAGTTTGGACAAGTCACAGGCTAGCGTAGGAATTTCACTGAATGCAAGAATAGTTAGGTAACAACTGAGCAAAGAGGAGATACGTTACTTTAATGCAATTTATGACTCATCAGCAGTTTTGCTGATGATAGAACTTTTCTGTGTAGTTACAGATATCTTAACGTATTGTTTGTGTAGTAATTCAATAAAGATATAGCTTGGAGAGCCTGAAGTATTTTCCCAGGAAGGGATGTGGTTGTGAAATAGGAAAGAATTTTCTTGTATTAAGACCACAAGAAAAGCGACTAAATATCTTTGCCTTCTTCCATTCAAACTGTGTGAGCGAAAGAAACTGATTTTGGAACTTTTTCTTCTCTGAATAACTCCTGTTAACATTCATGGTCATTATTAACATACTGCTGGGAATCACTATACCTGTAAGTATCGTTATTTGTGTATGGCTGTGGAGAATGCAGCTTTTAAATGTGTTAAGGACATGTCACACTAATAATTAATAGCTAACATATACATAGCATATATGATTCAGATGTTACCTTCTCTCTTTTTGTCACATGTAAAAGGAAACATTAATCTATGACTTGCACAACTGAAATGTTTGTCTCTTTACCAAGTAGCTAAGGCAAGTTCTTTCTGTGCAGGAGTCCCCATACGTCATGATGAAGAAAAATCATGAAATGCTTGAAGGAAATGATCGATATGAGGGCTATTGTGTGGACTTAGCTACAGAAATTGCTAAACACTGTGGATTCAAGTATAAGCTCACAATTGTTGGGGATGGCAAGTATGGGGCAAGGGATGCAGACACGAAAATCTGGAATGGGATGGTTGGAGAACTTGTTTATGGGGTAAGAAAATCTTTTATTATAAAGCCATTAAAGATGACTAATGGAAGGAGTGGAGTTCGGATTAGTTTTCTCTGTAGAATAGAGGAAAATTGTGTAACTCCTTTAATAGAGAATTAGTAGGTTGTATTGACATGAAAAATTTTGAAAGCAAAGCATGGAGTTAGATTTTAAATGCAAATGAGGTTGGGAGGAAGTGACTGCATGTTTCATCTTTCTGAGCAAGTGAAAGATAATGCACGTTACTAACACTTTTAAATGTCATATGCTTTTAAAAGTGCGTGTGTAAAAAGGGAAGCTTGGAATTTGCCAACCATGTGATTATATGTATTGCAGTGAGAAGAGTTCCAACTAAAAATTTCTGAAATTCTCCGTAAGACATTCTTGGTGAAATGAATGTCGCTGGCATCTCCGCTCTATTTTCCATTTGTGAAACGCAATAGAAACTAAACCATTCTTTGGTCATCGTATTAGCTATTACTTGCTTTTTTTCTTCCTTTACAGAAAGCCGATATTGCAATCGCTCCATTAACTATAACATTGGTGAGAGAAGAGGTGATTGACTTCTCAAAGCCCTTTATGAGCCTGGGGATATCAATAATGATCAAGAAGCCTCAGAAGTCCAAGCCAGGAGTGTTTTCATTTCTTGATCCGTTAGCGTATGAAATCTGGATGTGCATTGTTTTTGCCTACATTGGGGTCAGTGTAGTTTTATTCCTGGTCAGCAGATTTAGCCCATATGAGTGGCACACTGAGGAATTTGAAGATGGAAGAGAAACACAAACTAATGAATCAACTAATGAATTTGGGATATTTAATAGTCTCTGGTTTTCCCTGGGTGCCTTTATGCAGCAAGGATGCGATATTTCGCCAAGGTTGGTTACTCACCCATTTCAACTTTGTGCGTTTTTGGTCTCAGCCATCTCAGTGGGAGGAGGTTCATGGTGCATATATTTTCACTCTCAGAAAAAAAAAATGAATCGCTCTTTTTTTTCCCCTCCCTCAAATCACAAAAGTCCTTGAAATACCAGCAGTTGTCTGTGACGTAAGGTCATGATGTGTTTGATCGATACTGTCTTAATGTCGATCGTACATTTGCCAAGTGAAGTTATATACACCATGCAGAGACTGTAAAATGCATAAGGTTCAAGTCATTCCATGCCTTCTTGGAGGGGTACCGTGTTTTTGCTGCATATTCCCATTTTACAGTTGACAGTGCTTATTGTTCACAACAACTGTAATGGGAAAAAAGGGTAACACACTAGTCACAACATACGCAGGAAGCACTTTCCCTCTAAAACTCACTGCATATTATAACACAGTTATTAACCCACTGGTTTTCTATTGGAGAGCCTTCTGTTGGAGAGAACTGAATTAAAAATCATGTGATGGCTCCAATTTCATGTGAATAGTTGCAAAACGCTGCTGTTTTTCCATGGCCTACTTCTAGAAAAGTCGCAAAGGAAGTGGCTTAAATGAATTTGAAGGTCCGTTTTATGAATGCATAATTCCTCATGGATTTTCACCTACTTTATAAGGGACAACTGTAAAGCACTTAACTTAATTTCTTTGCAGCTCATTAAACATTCTATTTCCCTTGTGCAGAAGTGGTTCTAGCCTTGAGTCAGCAAAGTGGTAAGTAGGTAGGTAAACAACTACTTGCTGCTCGAAGGAACTATAGTAACAAGTGAAATAGGGGCAACTGGGTTGAAGGAAATCAAATCAGAAGACCTACCTAATTATACTAAGCAATTTCACTTTCTTCCAAACAACCTAAAGAGAGACAGGGGACAGGTCAATTTCTGGCAGGTCTAGTGGCTAGTGTGCAAAATAAATTACACCAAGGGAGCACTTCTTAGAAGCTGTGCATCCCAAAAGGCAGCAGCAGGTTTTCAAGTTGTTCTACTGCAGAAATAGCAGAGCATTTCTTATCTGAGAACTTCAGCAACTCTGCGTAAAAGCTGGCATATCACCGTGAGATATGGCAGCTCTTATGATGGAAGACACAATGCATTTGGCATATAATACAGTAAGAACTGTATACAAGAAATAAGGCAGTGAAGAGAAAGCAAATTGTTTCAGGTCATGACAAGCTGATAATTTCAGTCCTGTGGGGTTTTTGTGTCGATTAAATACTTCACAGGTTTAGTTGTCTGCAAAGTCCTCTATTAGCTACAAAATTATTGTTATTAAATCAAGGCCACAGTAGCATAATGACCTGTTGGCTTTTTTATCACTGATTTACTGGCTATTGAGGCATGACAAATGTTGTGCACAGTTTGGTAACTTTTCAAAGGTGATGTAAGAATAATGATACTAAATAGTCATAAAAGGCGCACAAAACTCAATTTTGGAGATTCAAGGTTTAGTTTGTCAATGTTTAGTAAACAGCACTTTATTTCATTACAAACATTTTTGAGGAAAGGGGTTAGTTTGTGCATGATATGTTGATTATAAAAAGAGAGAAGGGCTGAAAACACCTCAGTTACTTTTGTTCTTGCACCAAAACTATCACTATGGAATTTAAACTCCCCAGCAAATGAAACGGAATAGATATGAAAATTACTGTCTTCAGGCATCAGCAAAATAGCTTTGTGAAATTAAATTTTGCACTATTTAACTACTGTCATTAATGAAAATGACAACCACTGTAAGAATCTTAGAGCAGGCAAGTAACTAGGGCTTCTTGACTCTGAAACAGAAGGTGATGCTGAGTAAGGCTGGACCACCTGGATCCTGGTCTGCAATAGCAGTCCCTGGGTCACTATCAAGGGGGGCACAGGAACTGTAGTGCAGAACAGAATAAGATATTATATGATAATGCTGACTTATAGCAGAGTTTTCCTCATCTTTTTGGAGATGTGAGTGTACTCTCAGTACTGCCATACAATAAATACCTTTGTAAGTATAAGATGTGGTGCACAAATTTAGGTAATTGTGCACAGAAATTAGTATTTGATGACCTGATGAATGAGGTGCTTGTAAAGTGGGAGTTCATACTAGCATATAATTATCAGTCTTCAGAAACTTTTTGAAATGTACATAAAAAAGGAATGATTTATTTAACTGGGATGGACCTTATGGGAAAATTTTGAATATAAATGACACTCATAAAATTTTTACTTCTACAGTGTCATGTGGCAGCATAATGTCTGGAATAGCATTTCATTTATTCTTCTTTTACAAAGTCGGTGGCAGCTTTGTTTGCCGACATGGGCTTTTGGAGATTATTGTAATTTATAGCAGGTGTCATCTATACAATATAAAGTGCCATAAAATTGGTGATTATTAAATACATATTGTCAGAGATTTTACCTTTCAAATATGTAATTACAGTATAGTTCAATCTTTTAATTGTAGAATTATTTTATACTGAGATTACCTCCATGTCAAAATAAGTATGTGATATTTTTTCAAAGGTGACAAAATTTGTTTGCAGATTAATCTCAGTTTAGAAGGAGTTTGAAAGTTTTTTTCTAAGGTCCTTTTTAATAACATCTTCTGGACCTTACCTGACTTGATTTTCATGTAGTAGAGTGAATTAGTGAGTCTGTTGTGACATGGAATAAATCTCTTAATGTCTGAATTATTACAGATATTTTATACACTAGCAATTAGTAAAAATGGTTTGTCTAGAATTGGTTCTATTTATTTTTTTCCCAGTTTAATAAGTCACCTTGTACATAACTATCATGTTTAAATGTGCGTGTATATATATATATATGTATATATAGAGAGGGAGAGAGTTACATCTCTCTATCTCTCTCTATATATATTCTGTGCCAGAGTTAGTTTGAGGTCTCATTCACGATACAGTAGGCTGGGTGAGTGATTTGTAATTTGTTTACTTAATAGATAGAGGAGACATATCAAGACATACCTAAGCTACTGCAACGCCTTAGTACTAGACTTTCAACTACATGCACATTTCTGCCATATAATTAAGCACATCTCCAAAGATTATGTACTCCTTCCTATAATGTCTTGTTTGGAAACAAAGTAGTAAGTAATTTCAAAGTTTAAAGGATCATTTTAAAAAAGTCAAGCTTGACAATAATGCAGTATCAATATTTCTCTACTACATAGTTTTCTAGTATTGAAACTCATTGAATTTCTTTAGTTGTGTGTTCTATACTGTTTCAAATATTTTCTTGAGTTCTCTTTTCTTCTCTCTTCTTGAGCAGGAGATGCAAAACAAAGATCCATAAGAGCCCAGCTGCTGCAGTTAAAAACATCAGATTATTATTATTTAAAAATATACTTTCTTCACCATTTTTCTGTACTATCACTGATTGTTTCACGTCTAGTCCCCAGTCTGTTAAATGCTTGTATCTTTCAAAAGTTGTGTGCACTTTTTAGTTTATGGGTATTCCTTGGGCCAGTTTTTATTGCAAATAATGCTATTTGTTTCTTAGTATAGATTATCCAGAGCAGCATAAACCATTGTTTTGTGGAAATCAGTGTTTGTCTGAATGTCTTAGGAAAATAGGCACTTAATTAATAAGTGCATACTGATTTGTCTGAAAACACTGTTTCACTGATTTTGTTTGATCCTTTTCATAACGTCACACAAATTCACTTTGGAGGCAATGACGAGCTTACGTGTTCAGTATAGCACGTTATGATGGGAGCAGTTTCCTTTCAGGGTGTTCCGAACTTTGAAGAACTGGATCACTAAATTCTCCCTAAAGTAAACTCTGGAGTCCTGATTTCAGCAAAGTCCAGGAGATGTAGTGGAGTATGCCTTGATTTCCCATCTGATTAGTATGCAGAGCTGTGCTATGAGATAGCCTGAAACCCTTCCCTATAGTATAATGCATCATTTGCATAAAACTGATATTATGTGTTCCTTTTTAGGACTTTCATTTCACTTTACAAATCCATTTCATACTTGTTATTAGATCCCTGTCTGGGCGCATTGTTGGAGGTGTGTGGTGGTTCTTTACCCTCATCATAATCTCATCCTACACGGCTAACTTAGCTGCCTTCCTGACGGTTGAGAGGATGGTGTCTCCCATTGAAAGTGCAGAGGATCTTTCCAAGCAAACAGAAATTGCTTATGGGACATTAGATTCTGGCTCCACTAAAGAGTTTTTTAGGGTAAGAATTTCTGCTTTTTAGATTTGTTTCATTTTGAATAGGTCTTTGCTCATGTAAACATGTTTTTCTTAGGCTTTATTAAAAGGTTGCTATAAAAACGTGGCATGTGCAGCCTAACTCACAAGTATAAGTGATTTTATTTATTCATTGTCGTTAACATTTTTTTATCTATATATAAATAGAAGGGTCATGTTATAAGTATGTGAAGCAAAAGTGGCTGCAAGGAATTACCTAAAAAATATTCCACTGTAAAGTAAAAAACAAGGTATGTTCAGAGAAGGGAGTTGATGTCATTCATCTACTTAATAGCTGTGGCATATTTTAGGTAGTCATGCAGTGAAGAGGGACACGGGAAGGTGCACAGTCATGTTTTAATAAGTATTTCACATGATTTTTCAGGCTTGCAGATGGGGAATGGGATACAACCCTTTTATCTGCTGCAGTAAATCCATGCCTGCTTTTAAAAACAGTTGCTGTTTGTATTTGCACTACAGTGATGCCTTGGAAGCCTGTCAGTCCTCACCTTACACCTCTGTGTATTTCGGTTTTAAAAATGCATGAGACTTCCGATGTGTGAGTCTCAGGCTGCCCTTGAGACACCAGCTAACGGGGTGAAATCCATCCAGCAAATGAGTAAGACACTAAGGCTGCTGAGAAAAACACCGTGATGGTTTTGCCCTGTGTGTACTCTGCGTGTCTCTCCCTGTACGGTGGAAGTGGATATGAAGTGCTAGATACGAAAACCCTGATGTCTTCATGTTTTTGAATGGACGGTGACAGTGTTAGGTTTCAACAAAATGTATTTTCAAATGGTTATAAATATTGTGTTTACATTTCAAACATAGCCTGCCATGAAAGTGAAATGAAACAAGTTCTCATAAATATTTTTTTAATGTACTTTATAGTTAGAGCAGTAACTGCTAGATTATGGTTTTCACTTGATCCTGTAATGCATACTTAACTGGTAACACACTAAATAGGAATAATGCTTGTTTCAACTGTAGAAAAGCATTGTTTTCTGATTTTAATGGTAAGTCCAGTAATAAGACTTGCTGCTGATTGCATTCCTGTTGGCTAAACCAAAATTAAGATCAGGTGTGTAAGCTAGTAAAAATGAGATTGGGTTTCTGCGGAGTGTTTAGAACCATGCAAGCATGTGTTTCTGGTTTTGTGAGCACATAAACCTTTCAGATCATGGCTATACTGGGAATGGAATGTGAGCTAACAACAGGTCAGTTCTTCTGAATAGTTGTTCTTTAGAGATTTTTAAGCTTTCTTTTAAAACAAAAAACATTTCGATGTGCATCCATCTGTATGTAGTTCTTGTGCTCCTAGCACATGTATACATCTTTACAATTACACGTTTATACAACTAGTGTTCCTGATGATTACCTGAGCATTAATAACTTATTTTTGAAAAGATCAGGTGGAGGTTTTGTGGGGGCATAGTCTTCACATTTTGTTAAGTTACCTTTGACTCCGCACAAACAAGGCTATAATAATCTCTGGAAATTTCATCTCAGCAATTTCTATCAGAAACAATTGGGTGCATTATGTGTAATGTAACTCCTTAGCCTGAAGGCTTTATGTAATATTTGCTAAAAATCACTTAAACTTGCACAGTTATTCTTCAAGAAATAACAGCTGTCAGAATTTCTTTCTAGAAGACCTGAAACTCAAGTTTCAAGAGTGAAACTCTCTCTGCTGAAGGTAATGTGCAAGCAGTCTCTAGCATTAAGGAGACCAAAACTTCACCCAGACCATTTCTGTATGGTGACTGGATTGGAGAGGCTGTGTGATTTTATATGACCTGAAATTTGGACTCAAATCCTTTGAACAGCTGGAAACAACTTGGGTATTTTTCTAGAAGCAATCTAAAGTGGACTGGCTTTTTCTGTGTCACTGTCATGAGTTAAAAGAAACATCTAGGTTTTTTTTTTAGTTGGTCTGTTTTCTCTTTAAGAAGTGACATTATTTTCAAGTTTGTTTTCTATTAGTGGAATGTGTATTGGACCTAAATCTTTACTAGTAGAGCCCCAATTCCTGGAAATGCACAAAATTAACCATCATTGTATGCTGGGGCTGAGAATAGTAAATGGAATTTTCTTTGCTACTAGAGCATGTTTTCTGATAATACTTTACACAAGTGAAAAAGAGATGTTCCTCAGCATTTTCTAAAAAGGAATTCTCAGCAATAAGCTAGATGGTGAAAGTTAGCTGAAGAATCCTACCCTGAATAGCTGAATGCATGTATGTGATGTTGATTGAATGAGGCGAGTTCAAGACTTTGTCCAGCTTCTATGACAGCTTAAATGACATGAACTCGTTGAGATTCTGTTAGTTTCGGTATGTCAGGGATGTCGCATTAGCTTGTTCTGTTTTGGTTTAGGATTCTAGTTTTTCAGCCACATACGGTAAGTACATAGAAGTTCATGTCTGCAGTAGCTGTGGCTGGCTCCAGTGGCTAATGGTGAGTAGTCATCCAGGTATAGGTTAGAAAAAACCAGGTGGAGGAAAGCTCTAGTGGCTTACCACACACCCTGCAGACAATATGGGAGGAGGAATATAAGCCAGTCCGTATCACTTGACTTGGAGATCATCATTACAGCCTTGGTAATCATGACAAAAGATGTATTGCCTTTGCACCGTACCCTATTTCAGGTGTGTACTCCCTAACTTTAAAGGTAGTACAGACTAGTAGGAGACGTTCTCGCCAGCAGTGAGTAGAGCATCAGTTGGCACTGAATCAAGAAACGTAACTGAGAAAAAAGAGGTGAAAAGGCATTGTACACTAGTTCCTGCTGCTGCTTTAAGATAAGAAACAGAGGTTTGGTACATCCCGCATAGAAAATATCAGTGCAAAACCAATGGACTTAACAGTATTTTAAAAAGAAAAAAAGAAAAAGGTAATGACAGAATTTTGCTGAGCAGTAAACATCAGCACAAACCTATTACTTCTTAGGAATAATGTTATAAACACACTATTTTTCTTTAATGGCAGATCAGTCAGGTCGCTTAATAGTATATTTGAAAACTACCAGAATGTCTCTTGGTTTTCCTCGGGAGATCTCAGAGTTGCTACTGGCAGAACTGCAAGTACGATCCAAGTCTTCAGAGTTCTGTTCCACTGGGTTGGGATACTTGCCACTCCTGACACTTGCTAGTGCCTCTTGTCTTAGGCAGAGGAGTTTTTTAGAGTTTTTAGTGCAACTGAAAGCCTAAACAGAGATACACAGTGCACTGCTGTTGCATTTTCTCTTGGGTTTACAACCTGAAGTAACAGACAAAACATTGAAGAAAATGTGTGTGGCTGTGGTTTTTCAGAAGCGCGTCGTTTTTCTCAAAGCAGTAGTGGATTGTAGTGGTGAGAATGTGACAAGCACAGCTTGGAAGATTCAGGAGTCATTTCAGTTGATCTTGTACAGGCAAATCATCTCTATAATTGTCAGATCACAGATACTACTTGATGGAGCAGGAGATGGTGGGGCAGTGGAATTGCATCACTGTGGTACGTACTAGCGATGCTACCCATGGTCACACAGTATTTTTACCTGCAGTGATTTCTCAGCAGCTGCTGTAAATGCAGTTGATGCGCATTAGGCAATACACACAACTGAACTTCGAAGGGGAAAAAAGTCACAAACCAAGGAGACAGCTTACTGCTTACCTAACACTGCAGAAATTAATTTGAAAGCATTTTCTATATGTGTTAACTCCTGAAGTTGCTTTGCTTAATTTCATGGGTTATGGCACTGGAAGAAAGAAACAAAAGTACAACTGCGTAAGTATGCAAGCTTGACGTTCACTGAAACTATTCCATGCTTTTCACCTGCTTGAAGGCGTATTGAAAATTAACGTCAAAGGGATACAAAGAGGACAGAAACTAATGACTTCTGCAATTCAGTTGTGTTTTTGCTGTATGCCTAGCTCTGTTCATCAAAAAAATGTACAAATGTGATAGACAAATCAATCATGCTTCCTTTTTTTCCACTTTTAAAGATGAACTGTGGCTATTAGTCCCATGTGTAAGGTAAGAAGGCAGCTCCAAAAGAAAAAGTGACGTACAGAGCAGTAATTAGACTAATTTACATTCTCCCTGTCTGCATTAGTTTTTATTGAAAATCTTTTTTTTATATATATGTGCCTGTTTTTGAACCAACAGCGTGACATTGTCAGACCAATCTGTTTCATTCTGGTTTTATGGTCTTTCAGAGTAGATCCTCTGCCAAAGTAAAAGCAAGCAGAACTGCTCCAAAACAAAGACATAATATTTAGCTTTGACTGAAAAGACTATGCAAGAGTTGCTTATTCTTGGTTAAGAGGCAGGAGTTCCAGAACCAAAAGTTGGACAAGGAAAAAATGCCAAAAGGATGATAATCCTTGCTGGTTTATAAAGAAATATTCTTCCCTATTGCTGAGGAGACCCCTCAAGTTGTTTCTCCTGCAAAAGTTGTCTGTTGAGAGGCAAAGAAAATGTGGCCTGAAGATCAATAGTACTGAATTTTCTGAGGATCTTCAAGACAGTCCAGTGCCACTAGATTTATGAGTACTTTGATTATTTTTTTTTTTTAATTTATAAAGGTATTTAAATTGATGATTGTATTACAAGAGGTTATGCACAAAAGGAAGTATAGCACAGTCTGGTCTGTCTTTACACTCATCAAGGTATTCAAGCTTCTAAAAAATCCTTACAGGAGATCTCTAAAACCAGTGAGAATTTTTTTTTTTTTTTTTTAAATGGAATTGAGGTAAAAAACTATCACTCGTACCTCAGCCTCAGTTTTTGAAGTTTGAGATGCAGAAGAATTGTAGAACGTATGTTTCCAGAGTTAAATTTTGACTAGTGCCCCAGCAGCCTTTGAGAGAAGAAGGAAACAAAAGGCTCAGTTATAAATCTCCTGTAACTTTCACCACAAACTCTACTTGGTACATTAAAAGGCAGGGGCTATAGGACTGGCATTTCACGAATTTGTGAAGGAGGTATGATTGCAGAGTGGGTTTGGCTTTTTAACTTTGACAACAGAGCACGTACCTGGCTGAAATACGAAGGAGAAGTAGGTCTGAGCACTGAGATAATGGAAAGGCTGCCCTTTGCATCCAGGAGCGTATTCGTGAAGATATGATTAAACTTTTTTGTGGTCTAGAGGGTTCAAGTGATTTTCAGCTGTTTTCTTGGTTTATTGAGGTCCTTGCATCTGTACAACACACAGAAGAATTGATTTAGGACATTGTGAAAGTAATTTCAGAATAAAGAATGCAGTAATCAGTAGTTCCTGTTTCTCCTCAAAGCATCTCTTTTTGTTGTTTACCGGGTTTCATTTTTTCTTCTCTCTCCACATTACTCAAAATCCTAATGTTTTTTGCAGACAGCTCAGTGAGCCTAGTGACCAAAACACTGTGGTGCTTCAGAAACCTTGTTACATACATTACTCAGAAAGCTTACTTTCAAACTAGTATTTGCATAATACTTATTAAGTGTATTCCTTTCTAATGGAATTTTTCTTCCTTGTTTTTAAGGACAAATTGTGTCTGATAAAAGAAACATACTATTCCCTAATCTTCTCTTTCAAATGTTCATGAAGTTTTCTTAGATTTCTAATTAAAGTATGTTGTGTAATTTTGTGCTGGGCCAAAAATGAATTTGCAGCAGTATAATTTGAAGATTCTCCACCGTTGTATAATTGAATTTATACATTGGTACACTCTAAAATAAGTGTGAGTGAGTACAAATTCTATTTGTACTACTCCTGGGGGCAGCTCACTCTATAATACCACATTTGTTATGGTTAGAAGCATTCTTTCATTTTTCAGCCTAAACGTATTTACAGCTAGTTTATCCTTGATTGTTACAATACATTAATAATTTTTATGTAGGTTTTTTTTCTTCCTGGTGTTGATTTTCCTGATGTATTAATATAGAGCAAGTATGGGGTGGGGGGTACTGAGCTTTCATCTCTGTCAACAAAACAGTATTTATTCTTGATTTCCAAGCAAGGCATGTTGATCCCTGCTCATCTCGTAGCCCTTCTACTTGTGTGTCATAGTTTCATTTCTATCATTAGAGTGCTCAGAATTCTCCACTCTCTGTAAATAATTTCCCTTTGCCTGTCTTGATGTGTCTTGATATCCCAGTTTCCTTTCCTATAAATGCTAGTAATTTCTGTCTCGAAACGTTTTCACTCTGAAATGCCACCTGAAGCTGTGCATGCTGTGCAGTACTTCAGACCAAAAGAGACGTAGGCACTTCAAATACTTTTTCATTCTTGCCGAGTCCGGTCAGTATGTTTATGGTCCGAGACTCTGGCAAGAGCACCTGCAGTTCACTACGTGACTGCTCGAGAAAGTGCTTTTGTGTTTTGGGATTTAGTTTATTCCCCCTCCCACAGTTTGAGTGCAGTGAGTTCTTTTCATTTTGCATCCATCTTGTTTTGATCATTTCCATTTCTGTATCTTCATTCCTATTACTTATTCCGTTGTATGTTAATCTCATCGAAAGCAAAGCTAAAGTATACGATTAGATTGTGGTCCCACGTGTAGATTGTCTTTGTTCTCTGCGTTTCTTCCCACCACACAGCAGATACTCTTTCCTTTCTCCCATTCTTTTTTCACTCATGAAGTTGGACAGTCTGCTGCTGTTCACTGTTCTGCTCTGTTCAGTTTATATGACATACTGTGTCCTTTATGTTACCAGGTTTCCCCGATCAAATCAAGATCCTACTTAAAAATCTACATTTGTATTAGTGGTGTAGCAAAGCTGTAGTAGTAGACACTGCAACGTGAGTGTAGTACAGCTGTCCCTCTGTCAGCAGGCTTATTACAGTAAAGTCGGTTCTAGGAGTGCACAGTGGATTTTCTGTGACCAGCACCTCTAAAAGAACAGATTTTAGGTTTAGGTCATTTAGGTCATCAGTGTGGAAATTACTTTGTGTGACATTTGCCTGAGTTTTTCATGAAATGAGATTGAAGAGGTCTGCTTGGATTTTATGAACATGCTGCATGATGGGGAGGAATTTTGATTCTGTGGAAATCAAAATTAATAAGTCTCAGAGGAGGAGTCATTTCAGCAAGTATTTTAACAGCAGTTAAATGGTCTTGAAACTTTAAGATCCCTTTGTTAGACAAGCCTTCTTGAACACTTAACTCTTTAAATCACATGAAGAATATGATGACGTAAGGTCCTTGTCCTTGCACATGCTTGGAGAAAATTATTTTAAGGAGGCTTTTGAGGAATAAGTTCTTCAGATATTAATAAGACCAAATGTTAACGATATTTTAAGTATCTCAATTAAGTAATGGAGACCGGAAAGCTGTAAAATGACATCTTAAGAACATGCAACTAATTTTAACAGTACTGAATAAAATTAATAATATATTACAAAATTTGGATCTTCAATCTATTTAAACTTTCATTCACCTTAAGTATTCACTCAGTATAAACAGGGTTAGGTGTTTTAAAGTACTTGAGCTAATTGTGGAGGCTGAAAATATATTTTTGTCCTTTTCTGTCTTTTTTGGATGTATCAATAACAGACTACTGTGTAAATCGGCAAGATTCATTTGTTGTTACGCTTTCTGGGTTCTGATGGCAATACCAATTTCTGTCCTTTTATTTATTCCGTAATTATAGATGGAAGGTCAACAAGATGGTTACACAAAACGTGTTTGAGAACTAAAGTTCTGCTCCTGCACTACAAGATCATAGTCTAGTAGAATGTTAGTAGTCTGAGGAGCTATTTCTGTCAGTGACATACTAATTACAGCACCCCAATTTTAATAATAATAGGTCTTTGAATGACAAAATGGAAAAGTTATCTGATGACCCACAAAAGACAGTTAATTAATTTGATAAAGCTTTGCATAATTTAATTTCCTAATAACTTTCTTAATGAAGGCAGTATTTTACATTTAAATGGGATGTGTATTTTGTAGTAATAATAATAATAATAATTTTCATAGTCAAAATGCCCAGTGGTGATATGATATTTTTTTTTAAAAAAAAAAAAAAAGGGATAGCTCCTGGGACACTTTTATGTCAGTTACTGTATATTCTGTATATTCATAGAAGTAGTAAATAATGGGAGAAGGGTTCATTGTGAATATCAGGGTCTTGTACTGTCATGTTAGTGTTGATTGTAAGACCAAAGTTATAATTAGCTTTTAACATTTCATATACACTGGAGTGTCACCTTGCAATAGCAATCAGCCACAGTAATTAAGAGCAGTGCAGATTATTTCCATATTCTTGCATTCTTGTAGTCACATAATACAGCAGTCTAAATGGTTCTGTTGTTCGGATGGATGACAGCCGGCTGTGGTGGTTTTTATGGAGCACTGCTGTCCTTTCGGTTTTTGTGCCGTTAATGAAAGAGGATGTATGAAAGAGATGTGAAAACCCAAACTGCACACAGGTCACCCTGCGTTCACAACAATTCTGTTTCCTCGTGGTTTAGTCCACTGTTGCTGATGACTGCATGCTTTTCATAGAATCATTTAGGTTGGACCTTTGAGATCATCAAGTCCAACTGTTAACCCAGGACTGCCAAGTCTATCGCTGAACCATGGCCCTGAGCACCACACCTACATGTCTTTTAGATACCTCCAGGGATGGTGAGTCCACCACCTCCCTAGGCAGCCTGTTCCAGTGCTTCACCACACTTTCAGTGAAGACTTTTTTCCTAATATCCAACTTAAACCTCCTCTGGTGCAACTTGAGGCCGTTTCCTCTTGTCCTTTTTCCCAGAGTGTAGTTTAAGGAGATGAAGATTTGCATAGGAGTAAAATATGTGGTCAACTATAGTACTGGCCAAATTTAAATAACAATGTAATGTGGGTTGGATTGTTTGTTTGGTTTTCCACAGTATTTAAATTAGGATAAGTGTACATGCTTTTTTAAATGATTAGATAACGTCGGCTTTATGAGTGAGTGTGTGTGTGTGTGCACAGAATGCTAGATCGAGGTCTCTTTAACACTGCAATTTTCTACATCCTTTAGCTCTACCTTTCAAATAAAAGGCAAATTCTGAAAATAATGAAGGAAATAAAATGGCACATTTCTGAAAACAGAATATATTACTAAATATATTGTGTAGCAATATAAACAAAAAAACTTAGAAGTCACAAATACCCCCTTGTGGGTCGTTGCACCTCTATTTTTTATGAGTCTAGACAAGGTCAAGGACTAGGCAGGGATCAGGAGTGAGCTGTATGAATTCTAGCGTGATGTTTTTCAGTGGTCATGGCTGCAGAGGACTGTGCGGTCATGGCAAATTAAGTGCTATTTTTCTGGTGATGTTTTTCATTACAGATTTTTGTTTCTGTGGTTGCCTGGTCAGGTATTCCTACCTTCATTTGCACAGCAAAGACCCTGTAAGCCATCTAGTGGGAGGTTTCTTCTTAACACTTGACCATGTGGGAAATCTGTGCCTTGCACCTGATCCAGTTCAGCTGTCCAGCACCAGCCCCTTGGTCCATCCTGGGACATCCTTCCCACATACCTGTTGTGATCAGTGTGTGAAATGACAGGGGAAAGTAGGGAGCTGTGATTTTTTTGAGGTTGAATGACAAAAGCAGAACAGGCTTTGATAGATCTCTGTTACTCGGTATGTATCAAAACCTGTAAAAGGTCATTTTAATAAACCAGGAAACAACGGAGTAAGAAAAGGCAGTTAAGTCAGTTTATGAACCTGTTCATGACAGTTACCGAACTGGAGTAAAGAGTGCTTGCTTGCTTATTTAGTATTTGAATGTTTGTCCAAGAAGAAAATAATGTTTTAAGTGTCAGCATAACCTCTTCTCTTCTACAACGTGGAATCCAAGTGCCTTCCAACAAAAGCTGTAGTGATGAGCACCGGGGTGTGTGTTGTCTGCTTTGGGTTGAACTGAACCATGTGAGACAGCTCTAAACCAACTTCAGGTTTCCCCCTTTATAAAGCAAACCTATGGTAATTCATGAAGTATCACTGAAATTGTTTTTATAACGCTGTCAGAACCTCAGAGTCCCTTGCTTAGTTTGTAGTGGTAAACCCCATGCAGCAAGTTGGGTGTACGCTGCCAAATGAATGTTGATGTATGGTAAGAATGGGATGGAGTATCTGGGTTTAATTAGAGAGCAAGTTTAGAGAATGAGAAATGGGGGAAGAGTGAGCTCCTTCATAGGAGGTTGGGGTGTTCTGAGTCCAAGCCTGAGCGGGCTAAGGAGGAGACTGAGCCCCTGCACAGCTGAACGCTGGCAGCTTTGCTTCCAGGGAAGTGGGCAACAGCAGCAGGTCTTGGGGGAACAGATGACAGAAAGCTATGCACATAGGATTTAGATTTTCTTTCTATTCTCTGGTGAAGCTGATGGAGCTGCTGATACATTAAATGGCCTAACTTGGACGAGCCGGTGGGAGTTTCTCAGGTGTGGAATGTCAGTTGCTGTTAGAGGCACTTAACTGTGTGTGCCTGTGTATCAGGTACGTTACAAGCAGAGAAAAGTGCAATATTGGGGTTTTTACTGATACTACATAGTGATAGTTTACTCTGTGATCTACCTGCTTTTCAAAGATGGTGCAATACACCATATTTTAGGGTTCCCCTGATTTTTAGGATCTATTTTGGATGGAACAAGAACAGTGCATGCACAATAGGGCAGATGTTCCAAGAATCTGAGAAACCCACTCTTGCTTCAGCACAGGGTCACTTTGCTCAGTCATTCTGGTCATGCTGAGTATATCCAGCTATTTTGATATTGATGGGTATACTGAGTATGTGTAGGTCAACAAATAGGCTACACAACTTATCTGCAAGGGAACTTTAAAAAAGCCACCTGTGCCAATGTACGTGTAGATTCTGGTAATAGTTAGAATATGTAGATGTTTGGAAACTTTCAGTGGTTCTTATCACTGCCAGAACTTCAAATACTAGCAGACATACAGAGACCATGGAGAAATTTGTGCCTCAAAGTCTTCCGAGACTACATTGTTGAACAGGAAGGTGAGGGTAAGTCTGGGGAAATGATAAAGCTGTGCTACAAGAACAGTGAAGCCTTGGGTTAATGAGGGCATTACTGATGGTTTTATACTCAATTCATTTA